>NC_056733.1:142954711-143187211 GCF_019279795.1 Protopterus annectens | reverse complement strand
GTCAACTGGAGCACCTCACTGGCCCTCTGCAAGAGACAACCAGATGATTGGATGTTGCATTTAACTGTCACCCTTAGGATCACTCACATGGCATCAGTTGATAGATGGCCTGGTGAAAATATCAAGTGGCATGACACCACTGTACCCACATCCTCATGGAAATAGCACAATATCCTGGTACACACCTAGGAACACCTGCACCTATGGACCCCAGAACTGACAAATATGTCAGTGTGCATTGCTGAGAATGACAGTGTCTGTGTGTTTGTAAACTTGTAGTTGATAATATCCTGAGGGCCTTCTCACACACTACACCACCCATTGCCATAGTTAGAAATGGCTGCTGCTGTAATGGACATTAAATGTACCTTCTTACACTCTTCACCCTATGGGCTACCTGGAGCTTGCAGTACCAGCACAACACTGTTGTACAAATGGATAGATATGCAAGGGTTACCCTCTGAGCTCTGGCAATTGTGTGTATGTGTGCAAGTGTGTATATTTGTAGGATAGAGCATTCGGAGGCCACATTCTCCAAATATAATACACCTGGCCATACAGTACAAGGGATAGTTATGTTGCTGTCATTAGGAGAGCCATGACAAACCATCACCCTACTATCCCTGTAGCATGTGCAATAAATGCATATCCCTGTAGTAGCACTGATGAGATAGACAAGGGGTTGTATTGCAGTTCTGGTCAATGTGTGACTGTGGGTATGTCAGAATATTATCATGGGTTTCAGTGAGTAAAATATCCAATGTGGGGTGTGGGTTCTGGGTATACTGTCTTTACACCATGGTACCCCCAGTACATGTCCCAAGGTCCACTGTATGAGGACCACTGTCACCATCAACCATACAGGTAACTGATTACACTATCTAGCCCAATGATGCAGGTGCTGTGTGCAAATTATCTGTAACAGAATGGACTCACTGACAAGGTAGTTACCACTGATAAACTCAGGACTCTCAGATGTGTCTATGACTTGTATGTGTTTGTCAATGTGTATATGACAGTATGCCATACTATGTATTGTTCATTAACATCCAGTACATCCCCCATTACCATACTGTACAAGGTCTGATAATGTTCCTCACTTAAAAAGAAACTCAGGACACACCTCATCCTAAAAGCTGTGTGGTGTGTGCAATTAAGGCCAAACACATTAGTAGCAATAAGTACCTAGGTAAGGGTTCTACTCTCAGTGTTGCCAAGTAAGTGTGTGTGTATGTGAAGGGATCTACTTCAGTTTGCAGAAAATACATCTCCCAGGAGGTCATCTGTCTGAGAATTGACTGGCAAATGTTAACATTTCAAAGGAATCATCTCATGGAAATTCATTCCATCAAAACTAATAGTAGATGTGTAAATGCCCTCTTCCCCACTGTATAGCTGTACAGTCATACTGGAGTTGGTATATATAGTTGGTTGTCGATGTTGTGGACACAGCCACCCTCATTGGGGTTATTGTTGTGTATATCGCCCTGCTTTGCCTGCTGTAATACTGTACAGTTTATGTTAACAGCTTAAATGGTTGTCAGTTACACTACACCACCCCACACCTTCTAAAGTGGAGGGCTGTGCCACCCACACCAGCACACCTATGTTTACCAATGCTGGGATTGCACTACATTGGCGAAGGGAACAAATACTCTGCCAGTACCATCAATGACATTAAAGTAGCAGACCGATTATTTACTGATGTGATGTTTTGCCTATTTTGTCTTGGTGGAATTACATAGGCTAAAATTGGTTCACTGCAAAATTAAGTGCATCCATGTGTACAGTATTCTCTGTGTACTGCATCAACACCAAAGCGCGCGTGTGTGTGTGTGTGTGTGTGTGTGTGTGTGTGTGTGTGTGTGTGTGTGTGTGTGTGTATGTGTTATACACAAATGTGGTATGTGCGACCCAGTACACTTATCATTGTCCAGTGTAGAAGGGCAGCTTACATCAGCTACCATGCACTCACCTGTATACACCCCTCAGACCTATCAGTCATGTGGCACATGCAGAAACTGTTATACAGACCTGTTACTTGTGTTGAGCTTTACCCAGGATATGACACAGTCGATGTGTCACCACATTGCCATACCCCTTGTGGGAAACAACAGCAGACCAACATCCTGCTGACACACAGACACCTACAACACAAACTGAATATATTATGGAGACCACAATCAGTCAGTGTTAATAACAGCTATAATGCATCATGGCTGGACAGGAACACATCCTGACATGAAAGCATTAAACTTTCCTGCTGAAAACATGCTAATGCTACACCTTAGTACATTCACCCTGTGCATCAGAATTATATTAGCCTGTCCCTGCATCGATGGTATGGATGACAGGGATGTGGCACAGGTATCATCATATGCATAGAGTGTGTTGTGGGTTTGCCAGAGACCTAGGCTGAGCCATTTGGTTGACATCATGTGTGTGTGTGTTAGGGGGTTTAGTTATCAATTGGGCTGTGCAGATGTGGTGTTTGTAGGTATGGAGTTGCCCTAGCTGTGTTGGTAATGTGTGTGTGTGTGTGTGTGTGTGTGTGTGTGTGTGTGTGTGTGTGTGTGTGTGTGTGTGTGTGTGTGTGTGTGTGTGCATACAGTTCTGCCATGTGGCTGCCCTATACAGGGATTTGTTGGATAGTTGCAGACTGCACATGGCAGGGTGTGCAGTTCACCATCTCTGTCCATGGACATGAGAACTGTGCCTGCCAGGGGTTCCATGGGCACTACCAGGTACAAGGCCAGATATGGTACTCTTCCTTGATGATGACAAATATCCGCTGCATCCGGGTCCCTGTTGGGACTGGCCAAGGCCATGTGCACATGGCCTGCTGTTTTGTGGTGTGGACAGCACCCCACCTGCATTGCTGGTGTATGTACTGCCACTACAGGAGCGGCAATGAATTGTTGCATGTCCACGTAGACCTCCAACGGTTGGTGTTGCTGACCTACATCCACTTGGCTGTTGGCCTACTCTCACCATATGCTCTAACACAGACATTGCACTGTCAAAGATTCCCACCAACTCAACCAACTATCTTTCCAGGACCTCTGCAAAATAACGGCGGGCACCTGCAAGATCACGGATGTTGTCAATAACAGCAGAATGAGTAGTCCTCTAGAGCCTCAGACTCTGGTATAACATTCCAGACATGCCTGTGCCTCCATGATGGCCCAAAACTTGCATCTGGTGACACCTGCTGTGGCACTTCTGCCAGGAGCATGATGGCCAGCAGCCCTCTACGAGAACCCCGTACATCTGCCTGTGTGGTACCTCACTGGTCACCTGGCTATGGCTGCTGTGTACAGACACACTTACCATAGTCACCACACTGTCCTGTCCAATGCCACCACCCAGCACCTGTCCCTCATCTATGGCCAATGGTGATGGGGTATGTATAGGCAATGTGACTGTGCGTGGGGATGTGGTGGATAACAGTGCGATGTCAATCGATGGCACAGCTTCAGCCCCTGACAACCTCGCCTGTGCCTCACCATACCTGCCATCATTGTCAGAGTCTGTATGGACACTAACATCAGTTTTCCTGCAGGAGGGACCCTGACCTATCTCGCCACCCTTGAAGGGAAAACAAAAAACATACTTTAAGACCTGTACGTCATTGCTTACATCTACACATACGAGTGCGTGTGCACACGTGCGCGCTCGAGCACACACACACACACACACACACACACACACACACACACACACACACACACACACACTTACAGGTGAGATGGCACATAAATATAACACAGACCTCTCATTACCCAACTGTCAACATGCATGACATATAGCACTCAACAGCATGCACTGCAGTTATACTCAATCCCTGTTACCAACATTATACATCTCTGTGATGCATGAGTTGTGTTAGTAGGTGATGCCCCTTCCCCTGGAACACACTGCACCCATGTACACAGTATTTCTGTGCACCTGTTCAGCACCCTGGCATGTACTGTGCACCATACCTCACAAGTGTACACACCATTGCTTAATGTGTATATGTGTGACAGTTATTTTTGCTCTGTTGCTCACATCCCCTATGTATTTGTCTGACACAAACCTTAGATGATATAACAACAGATGTTAGTAGTGAATGCCTGATGTCTGATTTGCAGATCTCATCATTAGCAGTGCATGTATGAGCAATAAAATCCAATTACACTGACAGCTTTCAAAGCTTACTGTGGCTATGAGAAGTGAACACACCCTTACTGACAAGCCACCCTCTTCCCTGATATGCCATGGGGCCACAATACTGCATATGTTAACATTACACACACCTATGTGACAGATGACCTTTGCAATCAAATGCAGTATCAAACAAATGTGTTAGTTGTGCAGATGCTGATTGAGATGCATGCAGTATGTGGGCTGCATAAGTGTCTACACCCTTAACACGATGGTTTGTTGCAGCACCTGTTAAGTGAACTGCAGCAGTCACTATTCCTGGAAGGGGTATACCAGCATGGCCCATCTTCACTTGCCATTATTTGGTCCCTTCACCCTACAAATGTCCCCCAGCTCTGCCAGATTGCAAGGTCAGCTCATGTGCAGAGCCCTTGGAGGTCAAACAGTGCCTTCACTATTGCTGTGGAGACAGGGTTATGTCTGGCACAATGTGTGACCTTGACTGTGTTCAGATACAGCCATTCTTAATGAGCTTTGGATGTATGCTTCAGTTCACTGTTGTGTTCCAGGATGACACCCCTCCCCATCCTCAGCCTTTTTGCAGATGCTTTACAACTATGGGCCACACATGAGCATCATTTTGCAGTGTCCCAAATTCAAAACACAATGTCTACCGGCCTAGTTCCTGCTAATGAACAGCAAACCTATAGGAGCACACTGACACCAGCAAGGTATAGATGGGGATGGTGGGCCTGAGGTGGAGTGAGGTGTTGCTTTTGCAGCACATGTATCTTTATTAATACTGTCTGTAGGTTTCACCCTTGGTTTCACCATTACACATTGCAACACATGCCTTTGGGAGACTTGATGTTATACAGATGCTACCTGTAGAGAGCCCTGGATGATGTCTCCTGTGGAGCAACTCTTCCATCTGATTACCTAACCCATAGGCCACACTTATGCAGAGTCCAGGCAATTGTTGACACAGGTAGTGCACAAGCAGTACTTGCTAGACATTCCTGCAAGTCCCTCAGTGTTGCTGCATGTTTCTGGGCAGTCTTCTTGACCAGTTTGCAACACATGTTGTCATCTGTCTTGGATGGGCATCTGTTTATTTTCTACATCAATGTAGTCCCATACTTCATTGTCACATACATGCTTGTCTGCACTGTTTGCCATGGTATAGGCAATGGTGAGGTAAGGCTATGTCTCCCACTCCTGAGTGCTACCTTTTTGATATGGGATCCATTCCATGGTTTGTAAGATGTGTGCAAGCCATGGCTGCCTCTGTTGCAGGTGAGTGAGCAAATGTCATGGACATACTTCTTGGACAGCAGACCATTACTTGGTTTGTGTGACATTGAGGACCTGTACTTGAAGGAAGGTGCGTACTCAAGAAGAGTGAGTGCTGTCAGTACCTCAAAAGCTGCTTCCCAATATATTATTTGGAGTGTGTGCACACATATGCTTCCAGTGTTTGTTAAGGTTAGTTTGTTAGTCCCCTTATTTGTTGCCCTAACATAGGATTCCATATTACACATTCATTGCTCATGTTAGAATGACATTACAGGTTGTAAAAGTTGTGGAATGTAGTATTGTGACATGCTGCTGTGTAGATCTGTAACAGTTGCCATTGTGTATATACACTGTTGACGTCACTGTATAAGGGTAATGTATCAGACATGTCCCTACTGCAGGCCATTTGTCCCATCATTATGTTCATCTCTGTCCACACATCTTGCACTGACAGGTTGTTAGCTATACTGCAGGACCCTTCAGATATGCCACCATGGTGGCCACTGTGATGCAGTGCAGTTAACAGCAACGATAAGTGAACATGTACAGCATGCGTTGTGGGTAGGTGTGTTAAATGTGTGCATGGCAAATACCATGGCCATAGCATGGCCGGTGTACTGGCAAACCTGAACAAAAATCTCCTTACTCACCAGCTACAGGCTGCTGGCCCAGTTGTATACCAGATGGACCTAAATAGTTGTGAGACAGAAGTAATGTCAGTAGCCACACCTGTGGCATTGGTACATGGAGGGAGCAGCATTTCAGTACATCAACAGTACAAACCCACAATACTACAGATTATGCACATCTGTTCATTACTACACTGCAGCAACAGACTATGTTATCTAAATTATGCATGAATATACTTTACAGATGAAGATGGATATGCAACAGTGGTCTACTAATTTGCCCTGGTGTCTTACCTGCATGCTCCTCATCCATTTTGTGGGTAGCACCCACCTTCACAATGCTATCATCAGGTTCTTGACATGGCTGGCGGGCAGGTGCCCCAAGGCTGGTGAGGATGGTGAGGAGCTCCTCAGCATGTGTCAGTGGGGGCTGGATGGCATGACCCCCAGCTGTGGCTAGCTGGTCCCTCCTAATTGCAGCAGCATGCTGATGGGTGTGGCAGATGAGGTCAGTGCAATGATGTCGCACCTGCTCATAAATGCAGTTATGCAGGCTGACATCATTTAACCTGAGGATGAGCTTGTTCCACAGGGAAGTCCTCTCCTGCAGATCATGGGCTGTATGCCCAAAGAGGGTTCTGTGGTGATGCATGACATAGCTGATTAGTATTTGCTTTGGAGTATAAGCAGGGATATGCTGTCTTGATATGGTACCTGGAAGACATAAACAGGAAAAAAAAGGTCTGGGGACCTCATACTGCAAGGATATAATAGTTGTTAAGTGACACCACCATATCTGCAACAACAATCTCAACACACAAATCAATGGGTATGTTTACACCAAACCTACTGTTGGGACATATATCCTATTGTGCAGCAAATATTGAAATGTGTTTCTATTCATGTTCCATGTTGAAACACTATCTTTGGTGGCCTGTTACTAACAATGTAACCTGCATGCCTTTGTAATGGCCACTGTGGTTCCATATATGCATGCGTTCTGTTTGCTATGCAACTGTACTAAATCTGGTGTTTTGGGTTAATGGGAATATCTATGCATGCTGTTATAACTAATCCTGGATTGTGTTGACAATTACTACCCACATATGTTCTAAAACAGCAACACAATACCATGTTTGGGAAGGCTGTTCCCAGCAGAACCACCTCGCCCACCTCATCTGACCGTGGCACCAGGCCACAGCACGTCTGGGACCCAACCCGTGACTTCCTCATCTGCTGGTCCTGCACTACCTTCAGGTGGGACCACATCAGGGGATGGTGCTTGTCCACCACCCGGAAGCACACACATATAGGATCCTGTAATCTGAGGTCAGATCCAGGGTCTGGTGCATAGGGAGCTCCACAGAGAATTGGGGGATCTGATACACCACCTTGAGACCCTCATGACACAATTAGAGGTTCAGACTTACCCTCCAGCTCAGCCCAAAGCACAGCTACCTTCACAGCAGTGGTGACTTCCCATGGATGGGGACCTCAGTCCCACTGTTTCCATTTGGGGGCTCATGGGCTTCTACTTTCCAAACACCCCTCCCCGTCCAAGGAGTTTACCCACTGGATGTGTCGTACACCACCCCTGTATGCTGTCTTGTTTGTCTTGCATGTCTTCCGACCCAAACTACCTCCCCAAATATACCTACTATCCTTCCCCAACATGCTACTCTCACCTTAACAAAAAAGGGCAATCTGTTCCCAACACAAATTTCACACCATACATAACTGTCAATTTCACACCCGCTTACAACTGCTTACAGGTGCTTTAATCGCACTGTATCCAAAAGCCCTTGTTCTGGCCAGCAAATAAATTATAAGTGCTTGTAAGTATGTAACCCAAGACCCTGAACACCATAGCCACATCAATTTACCAGTAAGCCATCTGAGCTGCAGATATGTGTGATGTTTTCTCACACATATCATGTAGCATAGTCACACCCGCTTACAACTGCTTACAGGTGCTTTAATCGCACTGTATCCAACAGCCCTTGTTCTGGCCAGCAAATAAATTATAAGTGCTTGTAAGTATGTAACCCAATACCCTGAACACCATAGCCACATCAATTTACCAGTAAGCCATCTGAACTGCAGATATGTGTGATGTTTTCTCACACATATCATGTAGCATAGTCATTCAACAGTAGGGAAAATGTATGTATGTGTGTGTGTGTGTGTGTGTGTGTGTGTGTGTGTGTGTGTGTGTGTGTGTGTGTGTGTGTATATATATATATATATATATATATATATATATATATATATATATATATATATATATATATATATATCTTTATATATATATTTATATATATATATATATATATATATATATATATATATATGTGTGTGTGTGTCTACATGTGTGTGTGTGTTTGTATATATGTAGACACAAAAGTATATATATATATATATGTATGTGTGTGGGGGTGTGTATATATATATATATATATATATATATATATATATATATATATATATATATATATATATATATATATATACACATATATATATATATGTGTGTGTGTGTATATGTAAACATATATGTGTGTATATATATATATATATATATATATATATATATATATATATATATATATATATATATATATATATATATATATATATATATATATATATATATATATATATATATATATATATATACAGATAAATATGGAATGCATTCAGACATCGGGTCCACACTCTGAACCTCCTTCGTTCACTGCTGCACTGTTCTGCCTTGCTGCAAAACAGAGCATCACATGTTGACACAACCTAACATTAGGTGGGGATATATAGGGACAGATCCTAGATAACCCTATTACAAACCTATGAAGTTTGTGCATGATACATTTCACATTACCATGACTGTTCTGAAGGTGGTGGTGTCTGAAACTCATGTCTGTCATGACTTCATTACTTCCAGCTTCAGCTATTTGCCAGACTAATATACGTTTGAAGGAACAGAACAAACACTATGATGGCTTACATCTTGTCATTCTGTGTATATCTGCACAGTTGACAGGTATGGCCCACTGCCCACAGGGCCAGATACTATGTCCATAGCAGTTGGTCAGCAGGACATCATTACAGCAACAAGTCTTGATGGCACATATTAATCTTTCAACATCATTTATTCCATTATGAAAGACCATGTACCACATTCAATTGCATGCATACATGTTTCACATACCAGTTTTATTATTGTGCTCTCTTCTATGTACCACTTAGATATCTTCTTTGTTTGTTTTTTTGTTTATTTTTTTTTGTTTGTAGTATTACTTTTTTAGTGTTATTCTCTCTCTCTCTCTCTCTCTCTCTCTCTCCCTCTCTCTCCACAACAGGGATCAAGCTGGTTTGGATAGGTTGCAGCATGGCTTTTGTAGGTGATGCTCATGATCAGGTAATGGCCTCTGCACCAACTGCATGCAGCCAGTTGTGTAGTACTTCCAATAGCCAATGTCATAGCAACCCACTACTATAAATGACTACATCATGATTGCGTTGTCCCCCTTACCTTTCCTGTATGGAAGACATCCTTTTTGTGTGTGGACAGCAGTGTTACAGACAGCAGGTACCAATACCTCTTACAACAGGACTTGCGGACCCAGGCCAACTACATGTTTCTATAAGGTTCCAGACAAACGAACAGTGTGAGTATTGCTGTTATATGCATTGAATACTGCTGATTTTACAGGGTTTGTGTGTACATGCTAGTTCTTCATGGAATGCAGTCTATCTGCATAGCTCTCAACAGTGGGCCTAGCCACATGATGGCCAGAGGGTTGGCTGTTATGTTTTGTCTGTTCACCACACAGGTCTTGTCTCTGACATATCAGTGGCATCCTCCATGTTGATTGCTATCGGTACATGGCAACATCCATTTGTGTTTCTGACTTCATATTCATGAGTAAGGGTATGTTGCAACCAATCTTGTAACACCAGCAACTTTCACAGTGCATAACAGCAATATTGCAAATATGACCCTGTGTTCCAGCCTCTGTCTTCCACATATATACCAGGCTTTGTCCAGATGTCATGCAGTAAGAGGTTGTTAGGTAATGGCCTATCGTTATTTAGTGCTGGAATCCTTGCTATCATTCCAGTGATGTGGTGGACTACCACACAAATTGTGAGGTAGGGTCCATAAATATGAGGGCTACAGCTGGACAAAACTTGTGTGACCTTGTACAGTCCAGAGGTCAGTGTATGGAAACCACTGTTATATGCCCTTGTAAGACATTTTATGGGGGGGGGGGTATTAGATGTTTTTAACCTAGGCTGTTACAGCATGTGAGGGATATCAGTAGTATGAATTATTAAGGTATATGACTGTACATTTTCATACATTTCACCATGGGAACAGTGGTGGGCTAGAGCTTACTGTCTTACACACAGTTCTGTTTGTCAGTGTTGATAGTGACATTTGAAGTTAAAGATTGTTATGTAACATATACATTTACATTGTGACAACTAATACTTTTTCCCCTGGGGGTTGAGTACAGACTGTAATTGGAAGCTGCTGAACTACATCTGTTATTAAGTGTTGATTGGTTCTTATCTTCAAGGCAAGTGTTTTTTTTTTTTAGCATTGTACTACTTGAAGGCCTTAGTCTGGACAGCAAAGTATGTTATGTTTTTCAGATTACTGTATCAAATTCTTTGTTTGAATGTTGCATTAATCAGTTATTATGTATTTCAAACACCTAACTGCTATAAGAAATGGCATAAACAACTGAAATAGTACACAAACATTTCTATGTATGAAAACTTGTGTGTGGTGTCATGTCCTTTGCATTATGTGTAGGTATATGTTTCATGCAATAATTCTTATTTGTAGGAAAGAATCAAACACTGGCTATTTTAAAAGGTGGCAACTGTAGGAATAATGGTGGTTTGATATGGTGTGCACCCTTAGTAATATATTTATATGTGTATGTATGTGTGCATATATATATACATATATATATATATATATATATATATATATATATATATATATATATATATATATATATATATATACGTGTGTGCATATGTATCATTGGAATGTTTACTGCTTGCACATTGTACATTCCCTATGGTAGACTGACTGTTCTGCATGATATGTTAGACATATCATCCCAACATCTTGCAGCTGAGATGGCTTACTGCTAACTTGTTGTGGCCATGCTGTGCAGGCTTATGGGTTCAAGTCTTGCAAGTGCTGGTTATTGTGTTGTAAGGTAGATCTGCTCAGCTGTGGAGGAAGGGAAAATGGCAATAATTACAAGAGATCCCTTCACCCCCATTAACAGTGCCTTTGGTAAGATGTTTTGCAGTGAGAGGTTCAGATTGTGGATCCAATGTGTGAATGCAATGCACACACACACACACACACACACACACACACACACACACACACACACACACACACACACACACACACACACACACACACACACACAACGCAATGGTAAGCAATGGCAACTTCTGGTTAAATATGCTTACAGACAGTTAACCTGACAGTGCTTAATCTGTGTAGGCACTGCTTAGTGCCACACAAACAGGCTTAATCCTACTTACTACTGCTTAAAAGTGCTTACTCCTGCTTACCCCATACTAATTTCTTTAAAAGAAAAGTAAAAAGGGGTGATAGAAAAGTGGAGAAAAAGGGGGCACGCAGAGGAAAAGACAATAGGGAAAGTAGTTAGGGATGTGCAGGACGGGATTTAGGGAAGGTCCATAGCTGTCCATTTCTTCTACAGCAACAGCTGTGCATATATACTGAATTTCGAAGTAGATTTGGACACTCAAACCCCTGAGAGAGGGGTGAGGACAACAATAATATGTTGTGAAGCCAATTAGACCAGATTACATGTGTCCAGTGGACACATGTGTGAAATGGACAGCTGTGTATGGGGCAAAATATTTTTTTGGAAACAGATTGCCCTTTCTTTTTTTTAAGGTGAGAGTGGGATGTTGGGGAAGGATAGTAGGTATATTTGGGGAGGTAGGTTGGGTAGAAAAACAGACAAGACAGCATACATGGGTGGTATATGACATATGTGGGGGTAAACACCTTGGATGGGGAGGAGTGTTTGGAAATCAGAAGCACATGAGCCCCCACATGGAAACAGTGGGACTGAGGTCCCCACCCATGGGCAGTCTCCACTGCACCTTCACAGCCCCGAAGGTGGCTGTGCTGAGTGCGGATAAGAGGGGCAGGCTGACCCTCTAAATGGATCATGCAGCCCTCAAGTTGATGTAGCAGATCTCCAAACTCCCTTCAGAGCTCACTAAGCACCAATCCCCAGACCTGATGATGGGTGACAGTTTTCTGTCTGCGCCCACTACGGGAGGCGAGCCCCATCCCCTGAGGTTGATTCCACCCGAAGGTGGTACAGGACCACCAAACAAGGAGGTCCTGGGGTGGGTCTGAGACATGCTGGTGCCCAGTGCCATGGCCCGATGAGGTGGGAGAGGTGGGTCTGCTGGGATCGTCCTTCCAAATGTGCTATGGTGTTGCAGTTTTAAAACATATGTGGGTTAATAATAGTCAACACAATCCAGGATTATTTATAGCAGCATGCATAGATATTCCCATTAACCCAAAACACCATATTTGGAACAGTTACATAGCAAACAGAACACATGCATATATGGAACAACAGTGGCCATTACAATGGCATGCAGGTTACATTGGTAGCAACAGGACATCAATGATAGTATTTCAACATGGAACATTAATAGAAACACAAATTATCCAAGTGCAACTAACTCTTGGCAAGACCGCAATCCAAATTGTAGCTTGCTACAGATCCCCCACCATGCCCCAGGATTCCCACTCCTCATTTCTTAATACACTGGAAAATATTAGAGTACAACCTAACACCCTAATAATGGGCGATTTCAACTACCCTACCATTAACTGGGAAAACTACTCACGTACCAACTCTTGTGCTCAACGTTTTCTGGAATTCATAAATTCCAAAGCCATGGATCAACTTATCCACACCTCCACCAGGGGCAGCAATATCCTAGACCTGGTTATTACCAACATGGGCAACCAGTGCTCCAGACCAGAGGTCAATTCCTCGTTGGTCAGATCCGACCACAAGCTAATCAGCCTAGACATACACTTCCCTCCCCCACCCCCCATTAGGGAAACCACAGCAAAAAATTTCTCCAAAGCCAACTTCACGCTTCTTAAGACAGAAGTGGCAAACTTCACGACACCCATGCTGATGGACAATAGAGGTATGACTGCTGAATCCTACACAAAATGCACTTTATAAGCACTTACACGAGTGCATGGATCGTGCAATCCCTAACAGAACCAAGATGCTATCCTCCAAAAAAAGGAAGCCAATCTGGTGGTCCCCTGCCATAAACAAACTCTACAACAGAAGAAAGAAACTGTTGCAAAAAAGAGTAAAATCCCATGATTGGAGAAACTACCTGGTTAGCCTCAGTAAGAAGCTGAGATCCCTCATAAAATCCTCCAAAGCTAGTTATGAAAACAAAATCGCCACTGACTCTAAAGACAACCACAATGCATTCCATAGCTATGTCAAGAATCTCAATGGCAACACTCAGATCTGCTCTGAGTTACAGCACAATGCCACTAAATATCAAGAACCAACTGATATTGCCAACATCCTGGCAGATAGGTTCAGTGCTAACTTTACCCCTCTGTCATCCCCTAAAGGGCCCATCTCTATACCAGAAGAATGCAAAGTTCCTGTAATCACGGCTGCACAGGTAAAAAACACACTAGCCAAAGCCAAGAACACAGCATCTGTGGGACCTGACGACATCCCAGGCTGTGTTCTACATGAACTACAGAATGAACTGGCACCCCACTTAAGTACCATGTTCAATTATAGCCTCACCTCAGGCTATGTGCCCACTGAATGGCACACAGCAACAGTTATCCCACTCCACAAAGGGGGAGCCACCACAGACCCCAGAAACTACTGCCCCATTAGCCTAACGAGCCTGGTCTGCAAGGCTATGGAGCGTATCATCATGGAACTTATAAACAATGACATTGGTAATCTCCAAACTCAGGACCCCACCCAGTTCGGGTTTGTAAAAGGCAGATCATGTCTCCTAAACCTGATAGACTTCTTTGAAGCAGTCAACAAAGCCATAGATGAGGGTAAGGTGGTTCACACAGCCTATCTAGATCTCACCAATGCTTTCGACACCATCCCCCACTCTGGAATTATAGATAAACTCACTAAACTAGGTATAAATCCCTATGTCACAAGATGGGTTGCCAACTGGCTCACTGACAGAATCCACACTGTGAAAGTAGCAGACTCCAAATCCAACTTCAGACCAATGACAAGTGGAGTACCACAGGGTTCAGTCCTGGGTCCTCTCCTGTTTGGTATCTACTTCTCAGAAGTACAGGCCAACACAGAAGGTCTTTGGCTAATTAAGTTCGCAGATGATTGCAAACTAGGAGCCATAATCAAAACTCCAAAAGATGTGGACATCCTACAAAAGGGCCTCGCTGAGACAGATGCCTTGTGTCAAAGCCATGGCCTCAAGCTCAATGCCAAAAAGTGCATTGTCATCCCTTTTGGTAAAAACTCAGTACCCATGAACTACCACATAGGTGGTAGTCTACTTAACACCGAAAGTGTCATAAGAGACTTTGGGACACAGGTGGACAGTAGTCTCTCCTTTGATAATCACATTGCCACAGTAGTTAGGAAATCCTTCTATGTGGCACACCTCATCACAAAAGGTTTCTCATCCAGGAAAAAAGAGGTCATTGTTCCCCTCTACTCGTCACTCATTAGACCCATTATAGAGTACAATGCCCCTTTTGGTATGTACCTCACAAGACATCTACAACAACTGGAAAGGCCACAGAAATACCTCACAAAGAGGATTACCGGCCTCAAAGAGATGCCCTGTGCAGACCATCTCACAAAACTGCAGCTTTACTCCGTTGCATATCGCCTACTCAGAGGTGATCTCTGCCTAACACACAAAGCTATGTCAAACCCAGAGCTTTTAGACATGCTCCACTTAAAGAAATCCCAATCCCTACGAGCTACACACTCTAGGGACCTAAACCTTGTCACCACAATAAACAGAACATGCTGGAGGGATAGATTCCTGTCCCAGAGACTTCCCATACTCTGGAACAAACTGCCTATCTATATCAAACAAAGCTCCTCATTAGCACTCTTCAAGAAAAATCTTGATGATTGGCTGGGAAATAGAAAATTCACCCCATGGATCACTTCTGTGGCTCTGCTCTACAGTGGCACAGGAAAATATTTTTCTTGGGTGGCAAAAGCCAGGGTACATTTGGCTAGGCTTATATGGGCCCTAGGGCTAATAGCCTAGTACTTACCTATGAACCTATGAACATTTTAATATTTATTGAACAATAGGACATATGTCCCAACAGTAGTTTGGTGTAAACATACCCACTGATTTGTGTATTTAGAATCTTGTTGCAGATATGGTGGGGGCGGGTAGAGATGTCAATTAACAACTTATATATCCTTGTAGTTCTCACAACCTTAATGATCATTGCTGTAATCATTAAAGTGCAGGTATTATTACAATACCCTCTGGCCTTGGTTTGGGCAGTGGTATGTTTGTACAGAGTGCATACTTCAACTGTCTCATAGCTAAATTCTACATCTCTTACCTGGTAGACCTGTGAAGGGAATTTTTGTTAACACTACCTGACTGTTTCTACACATATTCCCAGATTCCGAGTTAATATTCTGCACATACCTCTCAGTCTCTTAATGTACACACTCTGGTCAAAGCTTGACAACATGGGAGTAGAACTAGGGACATATTTTGAATATTGTTCTCATAAACTTGGAGGGTTGATAGAGTGACATGATTTGTTTTCATACACATTCTCTGAAGGTTTTGAGGTCTGAAAATCAATTGTATGTCATTATTTGCTGACTATAAATCTGAGATCATCCCACTGATTTGCCATGGGGACAGAGGAACAGGCAGAAAATATAAGCTAATTATCTGGACATTCTGAAAGAATATGTACAGTTGAGAGGTATGATTATGCATACAGCTTACTACCTCTCCCAGGATTTGAACCATTGCTGTGTCTGCTAAAAATACAACAATTTAAGTGTCAGCAGAGTATGCTGCTTGGACATTGCTGTCTATCTCTTCAGTGTTTTCTAAGTCTCTCGTGGTTGTACAATCTGACCTTGTAATTACAACAGTCTGATACAGACATTCCTAGACATATTTTTATGTAGCACAGTGTGAGAAACACTGGTTGACACAACAGTACTATTATGATATCAGATGTTACTGAATGCTACATGTCAGCCATACAATACCAGAGTAAACACTACCTGTCCAAGATTTCAATCTTTATTAGCAGGCACCGTTTTCTTATCTGACAGGCCTGTGGAGGGAATGTTTGTTAACACTACCTGACTGTTTCCACACATATTCCCAGATTCCAAGTTAATATTATGCACATACCTCTCAATCTCTTAATGCACACACTCTGGTCAAAGCTTGACAACATGGGGTACAAATAGGGACATATTTTGAATAGTGCTCTCATAAGCTTGGAAAGTTGCTAGAGTGACAGGTTTGTTTTCATATACATTTTCTGAAGGTTTTGAGGTCTTAAAATCAGATGTATGTCATTATTTGCTGCTCATATTGCTTGGTATATTCAGTACAACCCATACACAAAACAGTTTTTATACTGCCAGGTGACTTTCTACTACTTTTATATTTATTTTTGGTATGACTACTATAAGCAGGATTGTTACTCACCAGCCTCGTGACACAGCCTTTGCAGCCCACTTGCATGGGCTTCCTGAGTCACAGCCCTCTCAGCTGCAGCTATAGGGGAAATAGAGAAACATTAAGCCATACCTATCCATCATATACACAGGCTGGACATTATCAAACAGTTACTGGTATGAGTACTTACACACTGCTAGGACATTACCCCTCTGCCTTGATTCTTGGATCCACTTGTCCAAGAGCTCCCTCTTCCTCCATTTTAGGTCGACATAGTGGTGCCTGACCTGCTCACCAGTCCGAAGGATACCAGTGACACTGGTGAGGTCAGGGGCAAGATGGTCCCAGGCTTCCACTTTATATTGTGAGCTTCGGTTCTGGTCCTGCAGCAGTCTCTCATCATGTTTTTTTTACCAGGAGTCCTACCATGACCTTAGACTCCTGTATGTCCCAGCGATGTGCATGGAAGCACATTCCCACTCCGATTCCAGCCATTCTGCCTACAGTGGGAAGCTGCAACTAATTATGAGCTGTATTCCCACTTATGGGTTTTAAATATGGCTGATTTCCTGCTCTTTGCCATGATTGGATGGTTTTGAATATGCTGAGCTGAGCTAAGCTATGGGGAAACCTGCTTAGCTAAGGTTGGCATTGCTCAAATGGGCAGGTTCAGCAGTGCTTACCAATGGGCAAATCCATTTAGCTGGGCTACTCTTTGCTTAGCAGTCATATTTACACAATACTTACACCTGGTAAGCAAAGCTGGGCAATGCTTAGCATTGCTTATTTTTCATTTTATTGACTATCTGCTGTATGGCATTGATTCATCATTCATTACATATTATACATTTGTTTACTGTCCCTGCCAACCCCTAATGTCCTTTCATTACATTTATTCATGTTTGGCTATACTGTATGGGGCACTTGTGTTTATATGGGGACTTCACAACTTTATTAAACTGACATCTCACATCTGGATGTAATACAGTACTCCGGTTAACAAATATGTATTATTTAGTAGGTAATACTAAAAAAAAATGTTTATGTACAGCTTTCATGTAAAATGTGAATTGGTTACAGTGGGGATAAAACTGGGAATGACTGCTTGCAAAGTGTACGCTCTAACCACTACACTATTGCATTACTGCATATGGTGGATGTCTCTTGCTATTAAACTTCTTGTGTTGTTTAAGCTGGACTAAGCATAACTAAGTAACAGGCACACCCATGCAGCTATGCTTAAACTTTATTGAATTTATTAAAAAAAAGTTTTGTTGTGTTATTTTATCATTACTCTTCAGAATATACCTGCTAATGCTAAACCTGTTATTTTATCAGCTTTCTACTTCGTGGGACATTTGTTCCTTTTGGCTTTGTCCACATTGCTTACTCTGACGGGATGGGAGGTGTGCACTATGTGCTTATGCTGCCTGTGTTATCCTAATAACTTTTGGCTTGGTAGCATACCTCTCAACCTCTTAGAGCAAAATATCTATACAAAAGCCTGCAATGATGGGGGAACAAATAGGGGCGGATTTTAAATATTGCTCTTACAAACGTAAAAAGTTGATAGAATAATTAGGTTTTATATTAGCATGAATTTTCTGATGGGTGTGTGGAGTCTTATACTCAAATGTTTTGTCATTATTTAATTACTTCAATCCTCAGCTATTTGCTAGACAGGTACACATTTTAGGGGGAACACCATGAATATGAGGCAAACATCTGGGCATTCTGTGAAAATCTGTACAGTTGAGATGTATGCTTGGTAGGGATGATTGTACCTTTTGCCTTTGACCACTTTTGTTTTCCTGATGAGTTGGGGTGTTACGAGCATTCTCACTCATTTTTAATTGCCGAAAGGCAATTCTGGAGTGTAGTAGCATGTGTATTGTCAGAGCTCTGCTCTCAGACACACCCTCTGCACTTGTACACAGTTCCATGTCTATTTAACAGCACAGGCAGTGCGCCTTCATGAATATGCAAGGCGCGCTGTCGTGCTGTATGGGAACAGTCCCTTCTGTGCAGGAATAACTTATTCCTGCATGGCTGCTTGCTGAATCCTAGGAATAGTCTTACTATATTTATAGTGAAATACTTAATATAATTCATATTAAACAAAATGTATAAACACATTTCTAAATGTTAAAGAAATATTTCCTGTATGAGAATGACATTAAATTGTCGTTAATAGAATTCCTAACTTTAAGCCTATATAAGATAAGAATTTTATTTTATTTGTTTTAATTTTATTCAGTATGTGCATTGCTAGGTCATCTGAATGTCAGATCCTAGTAATATGCTAATTAGAAGTGTTAAAATACTGGAAACTATGTTTTCTTTGTTCCTTTACAACATGTTCCTTTCACATGTCATTTACGAAGCAATTAGCACTTAAAAAGCTTGAGTACAAAAGAGTGATTTAGTTGTATGAAACTATTTGATTCTTGCTTGTTTTACTTCTTGCCTGCTTCTTAGGATGTTTTGATGAAAATCCCTTTCCTAGAAGAGTTCAGAGTTCATCACTGATGTTTTGAAAGAATGAAATACTTGAATCACATCTGCAACAACAAGCAGAAACAATTTCAGTTTCTTTTCAAATATGTCAAGTTTGAAATCTGGTTAAAATAACATTTATTTTTTTAATATATAGTTATAAGTGAAGAATTGGAAACACAACAACTATGGTAATGTTTTACATTGTGCTGTCTCTGATATATAATTTGCTTTTTGAATATTAATAGCTTATGCTGCAGTGTTATTAATCCCAACTGTGTGTGTGTGTGTGTGTGTGTGTGTGTGTGTGTGTGTGTGTGTGTGTGTGTGTGTATATATATATATATATATATATATATATATATATATATATATATATATATATATATATATATATATACAGGGGAGACTCATGCTATAGGACTGCAGGACTGCAGCCCTCTCATCTAGAAAATAAAAAAAAAAATAAGTAAAGAAACACAAAAACAAACAGTAAAAAAACAACATGTTCCTGTAAGTACTCTGCACATGCTCTCAGACTGTTTTCTCAGCAGTCTAGATAGGAGGAAAGGCATCTCTACCCCGAGATGCCCAGCAGTCTGTGTGATGGTGATGTCATAGACTGGAGGCACTCCAGATTGCAGCAGCAGGCTGGACCAATGGATATATAAGCTAAGGTGTGCTGGACCAATCATGAGCACTTGTTTGTCAGCAGAGAGGATTACAGGGCAGATATGAAAGGGTGTGTGTGTGTGTGTGTGTGTGTGTGTGTGTGCAATGCCACAGCTGCTATATACTGGTGGCTAGACAGAACTCATGGTGGTGTGGTAGAGAATACCTCAGGCTTGAACCCTGTACCTTGTATGCAGGTGGCAACAGCCTGAATTCCCTACCCACCACCATTTGTAAAAAAAATTGCATATTTTTGCCTCATATTTGACCTGATCTGTTCCTCATAAAATCTGTGGTTTCTATATTTTTGTTAGTCAGTCACTCAGTGGTGCAGTCAGTGGTGCAGGGGTAGCAATTGTTGCCTGATAGTTACAGCTTCTCTGGTTTGATTCTTGGTTGGGGTGCTTTCTGTGTGGAGTCTGCATGTCCTACCATCTTAGTACTGGTTTTTACCTCATATTTGTTCTGTTGTTTTCCTCTTAAAATCTGTGGTTTCTGCATTTTTGTTTCCTTACACAGTCAGTGGTGCAGTGGTAGCATTGTTGCCTGACTACTACAGCTTCTTTGGTTTGATTCTTGGCTGGGATACCTTCTGTGTGGAGTCGGCATGTCCTCTCATCTTACAATGACATGTGTCTGGAGTGTTTTTCCCTGGGCCTGTGTTGAAAATTGGCTTTTGTTCCAAGTTGGACTTTCCTGGTTAACAAATATTAAATAAAAATGACAGGCATTTGAATTTCAGACTTCATATTCTTCAGAAAGTACATGGTAACACAAAACCTTTTATTCTAGCAATTTTCTAAGTTTATAAGATGGATATTTGAAATTTGTCCCTATTTTTTTGACTGTATTCCCCCATTATTGGTTTCATCCAGGTT
Source organism: Protopterus annectens (assembly GCF_019279795.1). Lineage (NCBI taxonomy): Eukaryota > Metazoa > Chordata > Ceratodontiformes > Protopteridae > Protopterus > Protopterus annectens. The sequence continues at coordinate 143,166,327 of NC_056733.1, read as the reverse complement.
TTTTATGCTAAGGTTGAGAGCTATGGTGAGAACTGAATTCACTAAATGGTAGCCATTTAAGTTTCAGTCTTCCTCATTTTCACAAAACAGCTGATTTGGCATAATGGTATGTTGCTCTGACTGTTTTGCACAGGGTCCTGGTTTCCAGACTTGGCAGTACTATGTCTGGTGGTAACACGGCATTTTATTCTAGCAATTTTCCAACATTATACAAGCAATGTTTAAAATGTGTCCCTGATTTTTGGGCTTTTGTCTCCGACCCCCCCCCCCAATAAATGTTGGCTTTTTCCAGATTTCTTGTGCTGCAAAGATCAGAGATACAGCTGAGTGTTGAGTAGATTTTACAAGGAGCTGAGAGCTGCAGGGGAACAAAAGATTAGTGCTGCTTATGCTACATCTGCTTGTATTGTTAATAGCACAACAGGTAGTGTACTTGCTTTTGATGCAGAAGGCTGTGGGTTCTACTCCTACAGTAGGTAGATGCCTTGCTGATACTGTACTGTGCTGTAAAGGGGGGTGGATGCTGCAGTCCTTTTTGGCAAAGATACCTAGTAACTATCAACCTGTTGTCAGTTTGCCATCCATTCCCTATTTCAATATTACTAGCTTATCATTTTTTTAATGCAACATAGGCAATTTATTCCTCAATGGTAACAGGCACTTTATTTGTAGATGAAACAATGAAATATAAAGTTGTTTGCCAGCAGCAACCTCTTCATTAGTTACAGATGTCTTTAATGTAGAATTATTTAGATGGCTTTTACTACTTCAGAGATTGTGCATATTTACTGATATTGGTGGACTGTAGAAGTCTGAGTAGACTTTTAAGATGGAAATGTTCTGAATTAGGCAGTTTTGTCATTATTGGTGCATGCATTTTGTTTCATTGTTTACTAGAAAAATGTTCAAAACAATAACTTTAAAACACCCTCTGACAACTGTACTGTATTGTACAAGGAATGTAATTTAATACAATCAGGAAGGTGTATCAAAGACCATGTGTATGTTTCATGTGCAAGGGGCCTATGATTTGAAAACAAAGTTAATCTTTATCTGCCACTGGCAAAATGTATTTTCTTCGAATTGTGGGTTCCAATGCTGTTTCAATGAATGCGAGTTTCAAGGGCAGAGAAGTTTTAATGCCAAGTCAGTTTTCATTGTGACTGCATTACTTTGTTTAGCAGATATTTATTAGTGTTTGTGCTGTAAAATGCAAAATAAAACTTTCAAATAAAATCCAAATCATTGCAGAAGTAAAGCAGTATGCACATTAGTGTTTATGGTAAATGGGGCAAAATAACCAAGGAATCGGGCATTGGAATGGCTGCAGGGGAGAGGCTCCATTCGACCATGATTTTGTGATGGGGAAGGGCAGCAAACTCATGACAGCCCCGGCTAAACTATACCTCTCAACTGTCCAGATTTTTGCAGAATGAATAGATTTTTGCTTCTTATTTTTGGTTTGTTCCTCATAAAATTTGTGGTTTTCTGGCAAATCATTTAGGAATGACAGACATTAAGTTTCAGACGTTGTAACCTTCAGAACATGCATGCTAAAGCAAGACCTGTTATTCTATCAACTGTCTGTTATTCTATCAACTGTCTTAAGTTTATAGAAGAGCAATTTTTAATACTGTTTGTATGTTCCCCCAATATATTTGGCCTTGTCCAGATTTCCTGCATGAAGTGGTTGAGAGGTACATGCAAATAAATCGCGTTATAGAATTAAGAATATCCAAACCCTTCAACTGTCCCCAATTTTGGCTCAAAATGTTGCTCTCCCCCTAATAATCCCTCCGCAAAATAGCAATTTTGGAAGAAAACGTGGAGAGTTTACAATTATAAATAAATGTAATGATCAGAGTTATAGATTACTTTTATTTCATAAATGCATGTAGATTCTCTAATTTTGTCAGCTGCTTAAGTTAACAGCACTAATATTAAAAAGGTGTCCCTTCTTTGACAGGTTCCCAGCTGTATTGTGTGGCAATTTTATATTTTTGCATCACATTTTTGGTCTGTTTTTCATAAAATTGTAGTTTTCTGTCAAATTAGTGGCACATCATTAAAGACTGAAGTTAGAAAATAATGGCAGACATTTGAGTTTCAGATTTCATACCCTTCAGAAAATTCATACTAATGCAAGACCTACTACTATTTTATTAACTTTCTAAGTTTATAAGAACAATATTTAAAAATTGTCCTTATTTTTGGGCCAGTGTTCCACTTCTATATATGGCTTCATCCTAATTTCTTGCTCTGAGGTTGAGAGGTATGAGTGTCAGAGCCATCACCGTCAGCGAGAGACATTTCATATTGTGACATACTTGTTGCACTCCACTCCCCCATGTAGTGACTCTTGATATGTCCAAGCAAGGCAAGGAGCAGTTATGCAGTGTAAGTGTGCAGAGTATTCTCCCATCCAAGGGGGACACAAGCATGGCAGTGGCTTTTCATCTGTCCTTGATTTTGCAGAATGTTCTGGTTTTCTTTCATATTTTTGTACTATTGATTTATGCTTCTTGTTATTCAGAAAAGGCATGCTGTCACAGTGCCCTGTTGCTCTCTGTTTAGGTAGCAATGCTTTAATGACCATCAGGTAAGCTTGTTGGAGATTGTAAGATGCAGGTAAGTTTTAACAAGCATACTGTTAAAGAATTACCAATATTGAAAGCCTTTTTTGTTGCCATGCAGAGAATATTTGTATAACTAGATAATGTATAAGCCTTGGGTAATGAAATGCATATGACAGTATTTATAATAAAGGACAGGATTACAGTATTTTCAGAAGCTCATTACATTTTGTTGGAGACTTGCAGTCATCTTTGCAGGCTTTACCCATAAACTAAACAGAATGCTAAATCTATTATGTGCGGTCCATAACTTGTGCAGCAATTCTTTAAGCAATTTATCTTGAGCTTGTTTCTTGTTTGCTGTTCATTTTTTACTTTGATCATGTCTTCCCCATGAAACAAGCAGATAGTTGTTGTCAGGCAGGAGGTCATTTTTGGATAAGAAAATTTTTTACAAGTGGGGGTATCACAGATTGCCGCTTTCAGCATGTTACTTGGTAATTTTATAAAGCTGAATATAAATTATAATTGGAACTGCACTGCAAGGAGAAGTGGTTTGACTTGAGTATTGCGGTTTGTTTTATACTTGATTTTGACTGGCATTCCAGTAATGTATTTAAAAAGTAATTTATTTTTTCATGCCTCACAACCTTTGTGTTTCCATATAGATATTAAATAAGCTGTCATGTAGCCAATGCATTGAAATATTTTATCTTCTACACTTCATTTTGTCTCAAGTTGGACTCTTGTAATGATGGTTTGGCACCTAGGGCAGCGTATTTAAAGTTCCAGTTGTTGTGGTTTTGAGCATAGCTCCACCCCTTTCTATTTGGCCTCACCCCTTCCCATTGGCCCCCACCCATTCAGCTGTCTTCTGCAGCCCCCCTTTAATTTGAAGTCACCAGACACCACTGTATATATATATATATATATATATATATATAAAATAAATGCTTGTTACTTACTAATATAGTTTAGAGAAATTAAGAAGAATGATAAACTTACAGAAGAGATTAGCAGCTATTATATGTTGAGAGTTGTCATTTTCACATGCTGTAATTAAATACTAATGTCAAGATGTGAAACTCAGACCAGAACAACCGTTTACAATTGCTAAAGACACACATGTAAAGACAGAAAGGATTTTTTTACTTATATAATCAAAATTACATATAATACTAGAGTTAATAAGAAGAGTAAACAATTTATAAGTGATATGCAAAAGTACAGGGAAAGAAATATCTTTTATGTAATATTAATAAAAAAGTAATATCAGTAAGTTAAGAAATATATACATATACTGCAATCTCTAATATAGTGTTGATGATTAAATAGTTTCTTGGGAAATTTTAGAAATGCAAGTTATATAAAATAAGGTAGAATATCAGCAGACAAATAAGACAGAAAAAACATTTGAATAGCAAACTGCTAATAAGGGTGACATATATTACATATACTGCTTATGTCAGATATGTAAATGTATAAGATCTCAAATGATTTCCACAGAAAATTACATAAAAGTTTATTAGAAAAGATCCTAGAAACTGAGATCTGAAATATAGTTGCATGATCTTTGAAGCTTTTTGCATATTGTATGTCATTGGATTAACTAAGACTACCTGAAATAACTCATGTCTTAAGTCAGAGCTGAAATTTGAGCATTTTATAACTGAGTCAGTTATTTCATTTTAATAGAAGGTAGTGTAGATAGGTCTATATTATAAGCTTGAAGGTGTACTTACTCGAATATGTAAATGCCGACACGTCTTCATCGAACCGCAAAAACATCAATCGTCCTGAAGCACGAAATCCAAAACTTCGAATCGTCATGGTTGGGCCTTCTGCGGTATAGCTCCGTAAGTCAAGTGTGCGATAGTTATGGACCTTAGGGTTAGGTTGCGGGTTAAGTTAAGTGCATAGATGGTAATGTATGTGAGATTTAGTGTAAGGTTAGAAGTAGGGTTTTGTTAATTGTATGCATGTGGATTATTTAGTTTGTTTGGGTATAGCTTCTTAAGGTAAGTGTGCGATATTTATGGACCTTAGGGTTAGGGTGCAGGTTAAGGTAAGTGCACACATGGTGGTATATTCAAGATTTAGTGTAGGGTTAGAGGCAGGGTTTAGTTTAGGGTTAGAAGTAGGATTTTGGTTAGTATATGTATGTGGTTTATTTAGTTTGTTTGGGTAGGTAGTATGTACCGGGAGGTGTGGTGGGACAACTATGATGGTTCGAGTTTTTGAATTTTTGCTGTTTAGGGAGTTCGGTGTATTTGCGGTTCACGGAATATGTGTCAGTGTTTATGTATTTGGTGACTAGGACTTTCAGACTTTCAATATAGACCCAGTGTAGATTTTTCAAAATATTTGAACCTGGGAGAGAATGGTTTGGAATGACGATTTTTAACTTTTAAATGCAGTATATGCTGCAAACATTTTTTTGATTATGTTGAGGGGCTAGATATTCCCTTTAACCTTAGTAATATAATTTTTTTATGAATTAAATTAATGATTCAAATGATTTTTTGATAGTTTGCATGTTAGGAGTGTTATACAAATGTAAGATATAGAAGCTTGCACTTTTTAAATTAATTTAAAGCCTATGTTAGAGTTATAAAATATGTATTTTTCATCATAATATATGCATATAGGCATTGATTTTCCTATTGTATAATAGTTTGGTAAGCTTAGATTGCCTGTCACCTGCAGGTTTACAGATAACTTTATCTTTTCATGTTCCACAGTGTTCTACTTGCATATTTATAGATTTAGTTATAATAATATTAAATGAGTAAATCATTTAGGAATATTTCATATATAATCATACTACTATTACATAAATACATTTATATTACAGTATTTGTCAGCTTATTTATTATTTATTTTTAAACTTTTATGTAGTAATGGGGAAATAGTTTTAAATGGCAAAATATACAACTAAGTTAGTAGTCTCTTTTTTAACTTATATATAATATTATATGAATTATTTATAAGTCACTGTAGTTTTTGGCCAGATGTTGATGAAATTTTAGGTCTAGTTTGGTATAAAGATAGTTTAGTAGTTTGTCTATTCAACAGACAAACTAGCAGCTTCAGTATCCATTGCAGGCTGTGTTTTATTAGTAATATATATAGTTATAGTTGTAGACTTGCTTCTGCTTTTGTTACTTACAAGTTTTAGTAGTTTAATTTATAGAAAGGAAGAATTCAAAAAATGTGAAAAGTTAAGATAGTGTTTTAGGAATACATTAGAGGCTTATGTGCAACTACATTAATCTGGTGGATAGATGTTCTGTATTATCTCTTGGTAAAAGAAATCTTCTCAAATACACAGTATCTATATTATTTTAATATATTGCATGTTAATGTAAATTGATTAAGCAATGGCAACAAAAGGAAATCATTAAATAGTTAAAAATAAATAGAGGAGACATCATATTCTTGCAAGAGACTCACCTGATAGATAAAGATATTCAATATCTAAATAACTTAGGTTATGCAATGTTATCATCTGCTTCTTTTAACAAAAAGAGGAGAGGAACTGCTATATTGTGGAGAAAATCTACTGTAATGCCTAATGTCATGGAATATAGTTATGATCCCAAAGGAATGCATACATTTGTAGTAATTAAATATAATGGTAAACTTTATACACTAGCTAACTTTTATTAGGTCCTTGGAATATGTCCAAGAGTGACTAAAGATCACTTAAATGTATTACAACATCATTGGAAGGGTAGTATAATTTTAGATGGAGACTTTAACTGCATATCTAGTATAGAAGATAAAAGTGAACAGAAGAAAACCAACATTCTAGCATCTGCTAAAGCACTAAACAGATGGATCAGTAATAATAATCTAGCTGATTTAATTGTAAAAGCAAATAAGTCATTGTTTGTCACCCATTATTCATATGCAGATAGGGTGCAAACTGGAATTGATAGAATGTATGCTTCCACAGATTTATTTAATAACGTTAATTATTTTAAAACTATTCTTTGTCTGCTATCTAATCGTAATGCACTCAATATTAATATATGAATGGATTTAAGAACATTTCAGATTATTTACAGAATTCAAGTATATATGCTGAAATTAAAAGAATTAAAGAGTTAACTTAAGGAACAAATTTAGACTTTTCTGTCTTTGAATGATGATGATCAGGTTAGTAAAGTCATAATATGAGATTCCTTAAAAATGCATGTTAAAGACTGAATGGGAAGTTGGCTTAGCAAAAAAATTAAAAAGTGGGGTGAGAAGTTATTAGCGATACAAGATAATATACATAAATTGAGGTTTGAGCAACAAACAAAACATTATATAATATTGAAGTCATTAAAAATAATGGCAAATTATCAAATGATTTTAATACATAATGTGGAAATACCTTTAGAAAAATTAAAACTGCAGTTATGTGATGACTCCAAAAACTATTTACAGATTAACCAATAGGACTAAGATGTTAAGCAAAAAAATGCAGAAATCAATAATATCCAAAATCCTTACACTAATAAGCTTACCTCAGGCATAAAGGAAATGCTTAATATCTTTTTTTTATATCAGTGAGAATGTTAATACAAATAACAATCATGATGATTCCAAAATTGGTAATTATTTAAAGAAAAATCATATCAATAAACTTAATGATTATCACATTTCTGTGTTGAATAAGCCTATTACACTAAAACAATTTAAATACTTTTTTTAAGGAAAAAATGGTAAAGCTGAAGGGTTAGATGGCTTAAGTGTGGCATTATATAGTCTGCTTCCATTAAATATTTTGTTATTAGTAAGCAAGATTTTCATTATTATTCAGAGTGACAAAATAATTCCTCCCCATAGAATTTTTCTGCAATTTCACCTATACTCAAAAAATGAATATTTGCTTCAATCTTGATTACAAGATTAAGAGATATAACAGATACATTAATTAATAAATATTAAAATTTATAGTGAATAAATTAATGTATGGCAATATTAAGAGTAGTAACAAACTCAGATTTAGCAAAATAAATGAACAAAATATGGTCCTAATTAGCTTAGATATCAATATATCTTTTGATTCTGTAGATTGGAACCACTAATTTAAAGCTTTAGAGGCATTTGGATTTTGAGAACAATTTATTGGAATATTAGAAAAAAACTTGCATAGAGATTCAAAAGTATAAATTAAATTGAATCCTAAATCTCTCAAGGATTCACTTTAAACAAAGGTACAAAGCAAATATATCCCTTGTCTCCTCTACTATTTGCACAAGTTATAGAACCCCTAGCTAGTAGTATAAGAAGCAATGATAAAAAATATATTTTTTCAATTAAGGAGTGTCAATTTAAAAATACAGCTTTTTACAGATAATATTTTAATAACTATAGGAGATTTAAATTATTCAATTAAAGAAATAGATGAGGAAATTGAAAAGTTTCAAAAAGTATTATTGCTCTAATTAAATAATAAAACTGAAACTTTAGTGTTAAATCAATTACTATATAGCAATTTTAAAGATAAATATAATTGGCAAGACTAAGATTATTAATAATAATTTTGAAAAAGTAATTGAAAAAGAAGTCATTCCTTATTAAAATGGATTTTTTTCTTTTTTTTTACTTTTGATATGATTTTAGTGCTTGTGCTGTGTGTGTGTGTATATATATATATATATATATATATATATATATATATATATATATATATGGATCTACTTTAATTAATTGAAAGCTCATTTTACTGAATTTTAATTCACTCTGAACAAATCACTGAAAGCTCATATTACTGTAAACTCATTTCACTGAATCTCATTACTGAACTAAAATACTGGCACTGTGTAGAGTACTGTAAGACTAGTAAAAGGTATATGCTCTTTTCCCACTGTAGTACAATCCTGGAGTTAGTATATATAGTTGGGGTGTGTGGAGGGCACATCCCCCCACATTGAAGGGTGTTTGGTGTGTAGCCCCCCCCACCTAGTTTGGTTTTATATTATATTTCACCAAAAGTTTCAAAACAATACATTTTAAACCATAGACATGCATACTTACAACACCAATGACTAACTCTTTCCAGAAGAAAATATATTCTCAAACTAACTGGGTGGTTATGCCCCCACACCCCCTATCTATATATTAACTCCAGGATAACACTACAGTGAGGAAAATGGTGTATACCTATTACTTCCTTATAGTACTCTACACAGTGTCAGTACTTCACTTCAGTGAAATGAGTTTTCAGTAATTTGAGCTTTCAGTGATTTGGTCTGGGTGAATTCAAATTCAGTGAAATGAGCTTTCAATGAAATAAAGTAGGCCCATATATATATATATATATATATATATATATATATATGGTTCCCATTCAGAAGCCTGAAACATCATAAGCCTGAAAATCAAAATCCTGAAACCAAAAGCCTGAAAATTCAGAATCCTGAAAACTCAAAATCCTGAAAGCCCAAAATCCTGAAAGACCAAAATCCTGAAACTCAAAATCCTGAAAACACAAAATAGACATACTGATGTCATTGTGGCTTTGCTATTGTTAGCCCTGTGGTGTTAGGTCATGCGTTGATGTCAGGTAAGTGTGCGGTTGGTTTTATTTTAGGGTTAGGGGCGGTTTAAGTGAGTTAGGGTTAGGGCGCAGGTTAGGCATGTATGCTATAGTGACAAATATTGGGGTTAGGGGCGGTTTAAGTGAGTTAGGGTTAGGGCGCGGGTCAGGTGAGTGTGCGATAGTGACGGACCTTAGGGTTAGGGTTAGGGTCAGGGTCAGTTGGTAGATATTAGTGTCTTTATAGTGACATATTAGCATTATTTGTGTTTTCAGGATTTTGAGTTTCAGGATTTTGGTCTTTCAGGATTTTGGGCTTTCAGGATTTTGAGTTTTCAGGATTCTGAATTTTCAGGCTTTTGGTTTCAGGATTTTGATTTTCAGGCTTATGATGTTTCAGGCTTCTGAATGGGAACCATATATATATATATATATATATATATATATATATATATATATATATATCTATTGCATTCAATAGCTTTAATACCTAATAAAAACTTTTAAAGGAAATGGAAACAATGCTAACTCCATTTTTATGGCATCCTAAAAAGCCAAGAATTGCTTATAAAAATCATATTAGACTGTGGGACTATGATGGCATTAGCTTCTCTGACATAGACTTTTATTCCATTACTGCAAACCTTAAGTCTATTATACTTTGGTTAGACTATGTTTATATTAGGCAATGGAAAAACATTCATGAACAGATTATACCAAAGTCATGTAAAATTATTAAATATGATAAATTAGAAGTATGTAACAATCCTTTCATCTGGTTAATAAAACATACCTTAGAAGGAAATTCATTTCAGTCTTTCGACTCTGCATATATGAAATCAATTTTAAAAACAGTTACAAAATATGTTTTTAAAATCTCATTAATTTTGAAATGGAAATTTTTGTGCTTCCCCACTGCATGCACCTCTAGATTTGTGGAAACTCAAAACAATGTTAAAATTAATTTGCTATAAAGGAATGGGCTATTATTATAGTCCAAATGATATGAAACAGGGAAGGCTAAATCACCAGAATGTTTAATGAAAGATTTTAAATTGGATGACTCTGTTAATCAGCTAATATTATCCATCAGTAAGAAATTAAATTAATTTGTAGATAATATGAGTGAAGAGGAATAGAACACTGTTCCCTCATTACATAATTGAAGGCAAATTGAGACACAAAGGAAGCTTGCCCAAGTTAAACAAGTTAATTATAAATAACAATAAATTTGGTGAAAAATTCCGGATCTTTTTAGAAAGTAGTGGATATACTGACTTATTTGATTATAAGAATAAAACTATGTTACTTAAGTCAGTCAAACATTTTCAAGTTTATACTGGAAAGCTTTTAATTGGAAATATATAGATAGAATTCGTGTTACCCCTTATAAAATTTATAAGCTTAGGGAAATTACTTCTTCAGGTTGCTGGAGATGCAGTAAAGATATAAAAGCTGATTGGGTACATACATTTATGAACTGTGAAAAATTAAATGTTTATTTGGAAGAGATAAGCATTTTAAGGGGTTTATGGTCTGATAATTATTCTTTAACTAGATAAAGATTACTAATGAAGGTTACACTTCCTTTATCAGTAAAAGCCAAAAATGTTTTGAAGTCTCCTGGTAGCTGCTAGAAAAATTATTACAAAAAATTAGAAATCAAACATGGTTCCTACATTCAAAGAGTTTGTAAATGTAACAGCAATACTATGTAGAACTGAAAAAGGAGTGGTTAGAATAGCATCTGTAAAGCATGCTAAGACTTTTAATTATTCATTGGATAAGACTTTTAGTTGTTGGAATACCCTTGAAATGTTGCTATTGAAATAGCAAGATTCTTAATTTAATTACATTAGATTACTCTGATGTTTTCATGTATTTCATAGCATTGTGTAAAAGTATGTTATTGAATTTCATCCTTTCTGTGTATACACTGCATGTATTGTAAATTAATAAAATGTTCTTTAAAAAATAGCACAGAAAGATCATTTTTTGATGCAATAATTGGGAGTGAATGTAAATAAAAATGGTGAACTTTGATAAAGATAAACCAACAATTAATTAATATAGTTTACTGTTACTTTCCACTCAGCAAACAAGTCATCAGTAAAACAGGAATAAATCATAACCTGTTTAACCAGTGCCCACGTATATATAAAGTAATCTTGCAACTGTCCAAGTACCAAGTTAGCAAAGGCTGAGGCCATAATGATACCGGGCATTTATCTGTAACATTTGTCACAAAAAGCAAAAAAAAAAAAAAAAAACCAAAATAAATAAATATTTTCTAGGGCTAATTCCTTCAAAAATAATAAAATTTTAAGCTAAATCAGATTTGCAACTTAGAAATGTATATTACATGCCAACAGTTACATTGTAAGGAGTGGAAGTATACAGTGCTACAATACTAACCATATCTAAAATAACTTAATTCAAGTCTGGTACAGTGGAACAAAATTATTTTAGCTTAGTTTCAAAATGCCATGAGTCCTTCACCAATGAAGGAGTAAATTAACAAAGGCTACAATGATTTATTCAAAAACATAGCGACCGGATTTGTTTCATCCCATGCTCTGCGACAGTGGATGCCATTGGAGGTCTAATAATATTTTTATGAATGCTTGGAATACCAAATAGGTATCCAATTCTTGGATATTTTAGTAGAAAATAATTATGTAAATCGAATAAACATTTACCATTAACTAAAAAAATCTAATGACAGGTTCTCAGGTCTTTTATAAGTATTCAAGATGTCTGATTGTAAGACCTTTTTGAATACCAGTCTGTTTTTTAATAGTTCAGGCATTCTGTCACAGTATTGATCAGCAGTCACAGCCACTATTTTGCTGCCTTGTCAAGCTTTATGAATCAGACATGACCTGCTTTCCCTAAACCTGCCTTTGTACTTAACCGTATTCCTGCACCTGACCTTAGAGAAACCCTTCCCGTAACATTATCATTATCACTATTCCAACTAAATATGATCAGAGTTAGTGGTGGAGTTAATGGATCAGAAAAATATAGCTTGTGACTCTTTTGATCTTTTAGCTTCTGGTGCTTTCAATGTTGCAATGTTGATATTTTGCAGGCAGATCTTTCATTACATTGGTTATTGAAAGGTAGTCTGTGCATGAATGTGTGCAAGTAGCTCTTAATGTTTTGAAGCCTTTCATTGACTAAGCAGACTTGGGAAGCTGGTTGATAGAGCAGATCCATACGTTCAATGCAAGCGCAACCCTTGTTTCTGAGGATCAAGGTACACAGAACTATATCATCTGATGACTGGGATTCACAGACACATAATGCATAGTGCAGCACTAACTAGTGCCCATGTAAAAGGTGTAGGGATTCAAAGATGAGTACTGCATGTCTTCTAAGCTGTAAACTACCCTGCAATGCAAACTGAAATATTAACATTGTATGTTATCTGTGAATCCCAGCTAACATGTGATCCTTCAGTGAAATGACAAATATACAACATATTAGCTGACACAACAGTAAGGTATGACCCAGTACAAGAAAACTCTGTTACAGAAATAAATGTATAATATATATATATATATATATATATATATATATATATATATATATATATATATATATATATATACATGGGTTCACTACGTGATACCGAAATTCCACAATCCAGAGACTCTGAATACTGATGACCAGAATCTCGAGATTGCAGAATCTCAAAAGTAGTGAATAGGAATTGCCATACAGCGTGGAATGGGAAGTTTGCCATTCACTCCACTGTAGTGCGATCTCAGAGTTGGTATATTTAAGTTGCGGGTAGTGTGGGGGGTGCAGGGGAGATTGCCCCCTTGCATAACCATTAGAATAGTTTGTTTTATGTTTTATTTTTTTTTCTGGTCCTCCGTTTTCAGAGTCTCAGGACTGTGGAATTTCAGTATTATGTGTATATATATATATATATATATATATATATATATATATATATATATGTGTGTGTGTGTGTGTGTGTGTGTGTGTGTGTGTGTGTGTATACATATATATATAAATATATATATATATATATATATATATATATATATATATATATATCATAGGATCATAGGAGGTTACTTGGCTATTGGCCCTGAGGCCCTTAAAAGCCTAGTCAAGAGTTTAGCCTGTGTTTAGACAAGTCATCACCAAGAGCCCTTGTCCAGCAAGGGCACAGGTAGAATCCCAGGGGGGTATTTTCTGTTTCCTATCCAGTTATCAAGGTTGTGCTTAAAAAGGCATAATGAGATACTCTACTTGACATGGAGAGGGAGTCTATTCTGCAGATAGGGGAGTCTCTGGGACACAAATCTGTCCCTCCAACAAGTCCTATTGATATCACAGACCAGACTGAGGACACACATACGGGTTGCTTGACTTATGGATATGCAGCAATCGCATCAAGGTGGGGTCTGAGATTGCTTTGTATGCCAGACAGAGGTCACCTCTGAGGAGTCTGTATGAAACTAAGTAGAGGGACAGGGCTTTTAGCCTATCTGTGTAGAGTAGGTGTTTGAGGCCCTGGATTCTCCTGGTTGGGAACCTCTGTGGTCTCTCTAGCTGCTGCATGTGCTTTGCGAGGTACATGCTGAAGGGGTAATTGTACTCTATACTCAACCTTATAAGGGAAGAATACAGGGATGTCATGACCTTTTTGTCCCTGAATGAGATACCCTTACTTATGAGGTGGGCCATGGAGAAAGCTTTCCGTACAACTGAAGCAACATGACAGTCAAAGGTCAGGTTGCTATCAACCTGGGTGTCCAAATCCCTCACTACTGATAGTGTACTTAGGATGTTGTTATTGATGTGATAACACGTGGGGATGTCACTTTCCCCAAAGGGGATGATAATGCATTTTTTGGCATTCACCTTGAGGCCATGTTTCTGGCATCAGTCATTTGTTTGGGTGAGACCTTCTTGGAAGATGTCCACATCACTTGGGGAACGGATGACTGCACCCAGCCATAGCCCACTGGTTTTGTTCTGCACCTCAGAGAAGCATATCAGAAACAGCCGGGGCCCCAAGATTGATCCCTGGGGTATGCCATTCATTACGGGTCTACTGTTTGAGGTGGCTTCACCTATTTTGATTAGGTGGGTTCTATCACTGAACCAGTTTGCTACCCATCTGGTAACATATGGATTGATGCCTATTTGAAAGAGTTTATCTACTATGCCTAAGTAGGGAATAGTGTCAAAGGCTTTGACCAGGTCAAGGTAGGCAGTGTGCACCATCTTCCCCTTGTCCATGGCTTTGGTGACTGTCTCAAAGAAGTTGACCAGATTTAGTAGACATGATCTCCCCTTGACAATGCCAAACTGTGTGGGGTTGAGTGTTTGAAAGTTGCCATTGTCCCTGTTAATGCGTTCCATGATAATCTGTTCCATGGCCTTGCAGATCATGCTAGTTAGGCTGATGGGTCTATAATTTCCTGGATCAGTGGATGCTCCAGCTTTGCGTAAAAGGATGACAGTGGCTGGCTTCCACTCAACTGGAACAAAACCAGTACTCAGGGTTTGGTTGAATAGTATGCCTGATGGTGCTGCAAGTTGATGCCTGAGTTCATGTAGGATGCAGCCTGGGATGTTATCGGGTCCCATGAAGCCTGTAGTTTTTGCCTTTGTGAGGGCAATGATGACTTGTTCCCTAGAGATAAGGGGTGGGGGGCAGAAACTGGGGATGTCCTGATTTACTGATGGGGGGCAGAGAGGAGAAGTTTTCACTGAATCTGTCAGCCAGTAGATTGGCTATATCTACAGCATTTGTGTATGTGGTGTGCTTGACCACCAGTTCTGAACAGATCTGGGTACTGCCTTTGAGATTCTGGACATATGTGTAGAAGGCCTTATGACTGTCTCTAGTAGATGTGGCCAATTTGAACTCAAAGTTGGTTTTAGAGGATTTCACTAGTGCTCTTATTTGCTTGTTTAGGCTAAGGAGAGATTGCTTCCAATTGTGCACTTGCTCCTTTTTGGTCCTGGACAGCATTTTTTTTCCTTTTGTTATATAGTTTATTTATTGCAGGTGTCCACCAGATAGATTTACTCTTTCTTGTGGAGGATGGATTTTGTCCTGTCAGGTATTCCTGATTTCATGCATCTATATAAATGTAGTATAGTACTTTTGTGTAGCTTTGGACATTGGTGCCAGTTCCTACAGTGGGGGAGGGGGCTGTGCAGCTGTTTATACCATCCCTCAGGAGTTTGTAATCAGCTCTGGAGAAGTTTTTTTGCTTGACCCTAGCTAGAGGCAGGGTCAGGGGAGATGGTGACTATGAAAGTGACCACTTTATGGTCGGATTTTACCAGGGAGGATGATACTGTAGAGTTGCTGCAGTGGTTACTCATGTTGGTTAATACCAAGTCCAAGATATTATCACCTCTTGTGGAGGTATCGACTAGCTGTTCCAAGCCATTTGCATTGATGAAATCAAGGAATCTCTGAGCACTTGTGGTCTGGCATAAGTAGTTTTTCCAATCTATGGTTGGGTAATTAAAGTCACCCAGGATCAGGTTAAAGGGTTGAATCATGATAGATATGAAGAGGTCCAGATAGGTGGAGTGGACATCTTGAGTCAAATGTGGGGGACTGTAGCTAGCAGTAATTTGAATAGGGGTCTTGTCAATGGTTAACTGCATCTGGAGCGATTCCTGTGCGTCATACTGTTTGACCAGCCTGGAGGAATGTGTATCTTTAATATATATTTGTGCACTGAAATTCTGTTCTAAGAGGAGAGTGAACCTAACTATGCAGTAATCATGTAATATGATGTAGATACCCAGGTATGAGCCTTTCTGTATCAAAGCCAAACTCTCCAACTGCACTGTAAAACCAGTAAAGAATTATGGGCAGTTACATTGGGTCAACAATCCACTAGCCATGTGGAGGTCCAAAATGACCTAACACCTACATATTTTGCCTTCTGTTATGCGTCTTCAGCATTCTTCAACCTAACAACTGGTTAAGCAATAAAACAAAACCTCTCTTAGAAGAAGGTACTAACACCCTTAATAACTGACCTACCTACAAACCCTCTAAGCAGTGTTCATGCCTAGTTGCAACCTTAACTACTTGAAACATGACAATTTTAGTTTTGTGTTTATAGAGAAACTCATCAAAAACATGCTTAAGGTATGAAAATGTTAACATTTTCACACTTTAAAAAACAGTATTTAATATATGTGTAAAGACAAACAGAGCAGCGATACAAAATTAGCCTACAACAATGTACACCAGTACTTCTGTGTATGTGCACTATGCTGGGGGTTTCCAAAGTGCAAAAGCAGTCCTCAGCCCACCTAACTATACACTACAGACTCACTTAGACCCAGACCAGTTGTTACCATCTGTCAATAAACCAAAAGCCAGTGAAGAAAACTCAGAATAAGTCCATGACTCTTGAGACTCAACAAAACACTTATTTCTTTATCCATAATCTTCAACTCTGTCTTTTTCCTAGTTCTGAGGAATTTCTGGATATCTTGCCCTTCTGTTTTCTGAGTTGAGTCTTCAGTCTTCTTTTGCATTCATGGACTGTTGTGTTTCCACTTCCCCCAGGACCTTCCGCTGATAGGTGATTCTCCTTGAAGGATATCATCAAAGAATAACAGATGAATCGAGGTAACCTGAAGAAATCTTCAAGATCCAAAAGTGCTTTATGTTGGCTAGATCCTTCAGCAGGAAAGCTTGGCTAACTTGCAGAATTATGACTTGAGCCAATGCATTATTTTTTTAAGAAGTCTTGGCTGAGAACCTTTAATGGGTACAAGCAGAGCCAACTCAGTAAGCAACTTTCCCTAAAGAAGTCTTCTGTTGTTTCAGGTGAAAGAGAGATGGCAGGGCAAGCAGTTTTGACAGCACAGTCTCCGGACTTCTTCAATGGATTTTCTCTTTTTAAGCTTAAACCTGCAAAGTCTCAAAACAAGCAAACCTACTATCCTGCTATTGTAAAGGCCTTCCCTTCATTTATTGTTTTTGATAAGAGTTCTTTGTCCCTGAAGCTTAGTACCCTAAATAGAATCTCTCGCTGCGGGTGGCTGATATCCTTCAGTAGTCTTTGTGTTTGGTGTGATCTATCTCTCTATAGATAAACCCTTCAGAAATTACAGCCCTAAAGCCTTTGGTAGAGGATCTTGCAGGAAGGTAATCTGACCCTCTTCTTTAGTTTTCTCACTTAGAGACCATCTAGGTGCAGATTACAATTCCTTTGTCAGTTTTCCAGATCCTGCAACTTCACCCAAATACCTGTATCGACATTATGATCTCTTGCCACAAATAAGCCCTCTTGCAGATAGTAATGCTGGGTAACTAGTATCATTTACAGCTATGTTACTCTGACAGAAATAGATTCTGTTGTCTTAATGCATCAGATTTAGCTTCCTACAACATTTGGTAAGCAATTAGTGTTAATTTATTTCACTTCTGATGCAAGGAATTTGGTAGGTAGTTATCACGCAGCTTTCCAGAGTTCACATCTCTGCTCATCTGGACCAAGTTAATACTGAACACCACAGACACACTGGAGAGAAATAATAACTTAATTTTGAAATACTTAATTATTCACTGATACTATGAAGAAGGGGACTTTTAAGGATTCAGAAGCAGACAGAGTTAAGTGCGTGTCAAAAATGCTGTACATTGCATGAGGGATAGTTATATTCCCCTGTAATCTTGGAGTTGGTGTACCTTTTCTCAGTTTGTGAGTTCATTTCTTCTGTCCCAAAGAGTACAATTACATTCCTTGGAATTTCAACAAGGATACTTTTGTACCATGATTTTTATAAACGTAGGGTCGGATTCATGAATTGCTAATCTCTGCACTGCTATCATGTCCACATCAATAGACTGCTATTTTATATTAATTTAATGGCTCTACACAACATGTAGAGCTGCAAAAAACAAAGGTAAATGGCAGAGTATGCTAATGAAAGCATAACTAACTGAATCACAAGCCAATTAACCAATCTAAGATGGCAGAGCCATACAGGAAGCTATAAGTTAATTCTCCAGATTTGGTGTAGCTCTTTGTCATGACCAGCAAAGCTTATTGGAATACAGCCACCATCACACTTAGAAAAAATGTTAGGGAATGCTGCTGCTTTGTTGCATAAGTATGAGCAACAGGCTCAAATCTATGCTGCTGTTGATGATGATAGACCTCGTCCAAGGAGAAGAAGGGTGTTCAGATCACATTTAACATATCACAGACTGCATGATATTGAATATTAGAGCAATACAGGGTTGATAGGGAAACAATATAGGAACTCTGCAACCTTTGCTGCCCCCACCCCAGACCCAGGAGGAATTGAGGAGAACCCATACCAGTGGAAAATAAGGTATGTGTAGCATTAAGGTTAATAGTTACTGGTACATTCCAGAGACTCAAAGGGGATAAACTAGGGGTGTCATAGGCTTCAGCCTCCAGAATATTGCACCAATGTCTTAATGCTTTTCCAGAACATGCAAGGGAGTACATCTATTTTCTACAAACACCAGAGGACAGAGCAGAACAATGCAGGAAGTTTATGCTGTGGCACACTCCCTTGAAGTTTTGGAGGCCATAGACTGCACGCAGGTGTTAATAATTAGTATTCCTGAATACCAAAAAAAAAAAAAAAAATCAGTTGCTGCAGGGGATGTAGACATTCCCCAGGATTCAGCAAGCTCTGTGTGGCATGCAGGAATAGTGCAGGAGCTGCTGGAGGCAATATGGCCACCAAGAGATCCAGGAACAAGTTCCCGGGACGTGCACGAGTGCTCCTGCACTATTCCTGCATGGACACAGCTCCTGTATGCAAATTACCCCATTTGCAAGTGAAAAACATGCAAATGAAGTGAATTTGCAATCCAGGAAGCTGGCAGCTGGCAGTGCAGGACTAGTGTAATCTGCAGAAATGTACTTGGTTAGTAACCGAGTACATTTCTGCAAACTGCAAAACGGAGCAATGACAGCTCCAAATAAAGGGTATATATAATGTGTAAAGCATGCCAATGACCAACTATATGGCCACTGGCATGGAAAACAGTTGCAAAATAAAAAAAACTTTTATTTGTTTTTGGCTGATTTCGGCCATTTAAATGTAGGGCAGTGATGCGCAAACGGGATCGGCCCGAAAATAAAAAAAAAACCTTGAAATAAGCATTCTGTCCAAAATCACAATTTTGTCATTGTACTCAATAGCAGGCAGAAAACAACATGGCCAGTGAATAGTAGTTGCTAAGGGGGAAGGCTTAGTGTCAGACTTGTAAATAGGCATTAGCAGGCAATCCTATGCAAATGAGGGGAATGATACTGAATCCCAGATTCCCCCTCATGGCTAGCCTGCACCCAACCGTGTAGGAGCAGGAAGACCATGGTGCAAGCCTAAGAGCTAGCTGACATCATAGAGGGGTGTGTCAGGCATACTGTAAGCTTATTGGAGCCCTGTGGCTCGGGTTTGCCCTTAGCTGAGCAGAGCTAAGCAAGGGGGTGTGTCTGAAGCTGCCAAGCACTCTTTACATTGCCTAAGTGGATGTGTGTGCCATGCACCATGTTTTAAAGGAAAAAAAAAAGTTAACCAAGAAATAGCAGCGCCATGCACATCTGAGCACTGTGTTTGCAAGGTGAGCCCCTGGACTTAAGCAGGAAGGCAATGGGAAGGAAAAACAGCAGTAAGAAGGTAATCAAGGAGAACTAGCATAACTGGCAGGTGAAATGTATCAGAATCAGCTAATTACACAGGCAGCAGCCCAGCCCAGCACACTACTATAAACTATGCAAACAAATTTTCCTCTGTTTTTCCCCACAAAATCTACACCACCGGTGTACACAAGCAGGGAAATTTTACCAAACAAAAGCAACAAAATGATAGGGGCTGCAGCAGCTATCATAAATCAACATGTGGAAGAGGCTGAGGTGGTGAGGATGAGAATGCTGATGACCAACCCACAGTGAGGAGAAGGAGAAGAGTGTACAAACCCTGGGTAATCTACCAAGGGTTACATGAGCTGGAGACAGTGGAGCTCTATAGGGTGGACAGGGACCTCCTACAGCAAATTGTTGAGCTGTGCCGGCCACACCTCACACACAGAACCAACAGAGGGGAATCCATCCCAGTGGATACCAAGGTATGTGTAGGCCTAAGAATAATAAGAATAATAACTTATTAATAAGAATAATAGCTGCAGGTACCTCCCAAAGGCCAACTGGGAATATCATAGGGATCTCACAGGGATCAGTATCCAGGATACTCCACCAGTTCCTGGATGCTATGTCAGCACATGCCAGTGAGCATGTATATTTCCACAACAGCTATGAGGCATTGACCAGCAATATGTGTCTCTTCCACCAAATAGCAGAATACCCTGAGGTAGTGGGTGCTATAGTCTCCATGCACATGCACATCAAAGCACCACCCGGTGAGTGGAATAGGGCCTACATCAACCGCAAGGGCTTCCCCTCCATCAACTGCCAGGTCATGTGCGATGCCCAGGGCATTATAATGAATGCGTGTGCTGGCTGCCCTAGAAGCTTTCACAGCTCCAACATCTGGCATATGATGCAGCTGTACCAGAGATTTGGCAATGGGAACATCCCTTATGGCCACGTAGTGGGGAATGCTGGTTACAGACTGGAGCCGTGGCTGATGACACCCATCAGAAATGCACACATACCTGAACAAGAACTCTATAATGAGGCACATGCACAGACCAGAATCACAATAGAGAGTGTGTTTGGGATGCTCAAGTCATGGTTCCAGTGCCTGGACATATCCGGTGGAGCCTTGCAGTACTCACCAGCTACATGTACCCAAATTGTAATCGTATGTGCCATGCTACACAATATGATCCTGCAGAAACAGCTGCAGCAGGAACAGCATGGGGCAGGGCCACACAGCCTCCCACCATTGCCAAGGCCTGCACAGGCACAGAGTGACTCGGAGGAGGAACAACCTGCGCCTTCCCCAGTAGGCAGAAGGAGGTGTGCCCAGTATGCCCAGGCCACGGCAAAGAGGCAACGCATGGTACATACACTGACACGGTAAGAACTCAGGGAATGACACCTCTCTCTGACTCGCATATACAGTAAAAGGGATACCAAACATAACACTACCTGTGCTTAACCATGTATAGGGAGTGTACTATGTGTATCCAACATAGTCAGCCCTCCAGCACCATACTTATTACTGGCACAGCCACAAGGTAAGTCACTCTCCCTATCAACTGCCAAATGGAGTAGTATGTTTTGTTACTTGTATCTATGGTATGGATGTGAGCATGCAAGGGAATCGGGTAGCTGAATGGGATGCCAGCAGATAGTAGACACCTATAGTGGCAGCATGAAATCTGTAACAAATACTGGTGTCACCATAGTAGCCAGTACTAGACAATGTGACAAAACTCACTGCAGGAAATGTGGTGGGCCAAATGTGTGTCCATAGGACACACACATGCCAGTCGGGGAGGCTTACATATGCAACAACAGTCTCAGCCAGCAGGACAGGCATAGACAAACACAAACAAAGACTGTGTTAAGGCCTCTGATTGATGGCTATGGAGAACACCCCCCTCCAGACCTACACAGGCAGACTACAACAGGTCAGGCAGTGGGATGTTAGTTCTGAAGGGTAAGAAGTCTGAAACTGAAATGTAGGTAAATCAAACCTAAGACCTGTAGTACGCTGATATGCCACTAGTCAGCATGATAGGTCAGAATACAGAATGAAATGGAGTACCTGAAATACCAGTACAGTTATAGCAAATGTGTACAAGTGTCAGGTGTGCCCCCCAGTCCTATATAGAAATATAGTAACATGTATGTGTAGGTATAATAACAGTGGAGCAGAGATTACCTGAGCCAGCCAAATTAGCAGGATAGATTGTAGCATGTGTACAATATGCAGGCTGCATGTGTTAATTTGGTGTGTGTTGTATATTGTGTGAGAGTGGTCAGTATGTAGGCATGGTGAGGTTTGTCCTGGTGGCCATTGGCCAGTACTGCTGATGACAGCCCAAGTTCTCATAACTGCAGTGCCAAACATAATGCATCCCAGCAAAACACATTCCAGCAGTAAGCCATAGTAAATGTTTGGAAGTAATATCTGTCACCATCTAAAAGATGGACATGGCATGAATGTGGGCCCAGACATACAAACAGTACACAGGTGGAAGCACCCCAGACAGACAGTGTATAATATGTTACTGTCAAATGGACACACCTTTTGAAGTGTTCATACAGGTTAGCAGCACATTAGTTGGTTTTGTAGTATGGAATCTGGCCATACTACATCTGGCCAAACACTGGCAGACCACAAAGGTCACATGTATGAAGTATTGAGAAAATGCTGATGTCCCTGCACAAACCAGCATAAGTGGAATGCCCCATGCATATATGTAAGTCAGATGCAAGTAGTGTCCATAGCACACATGCACCCAGCTCACCCCACCGTCACCCACAGGTACCTCTCTGGTCTTATCCCTGCTGTTGGAAATGAGTACAATATCACCCCCACCTCTGAATGGCAATAGCCAAAGAATGCAGCATGCAGAAGAGGTGTCCCATGCAGGTGTAACCCTAGATGTAAGCAGCACCCTGCCAGCATCCACAACACTGGATCAATAATGACAGAAAGTATTGGAATTAACACCTTGCACACCTACCCTGTCACCCCAGGAGAATAGAGTGCCTTGCAGTCTGGGACTGTAGGAGTGACACAATGCAATGGCCTGCTACAGCTGGCCTGCATCAATACCAAATGGCCTACTGTCCTCTGCCAAAGACCTGTGTCTCACCTGTACTGCCAATGTATGTTATGCCATGGACTCCCAAATAACAATATAACACAGTCCACATAATCCAAATGCAAGGCCATGTGGATAAATCCCAGTAACATGTCCACCATGTCCTACTGCATGAACTGCAGACCAACACCAAATTACTGCTGGGATGAGGTGATAACTATAGAGAATTTATCAGATAATGTTTGCATAATGTTTGGAAGAGGATAGAATAATAGAGGGGGGAGTAGGAGCATGGACGGCATGGGGTGTGTGAAGTCTGAAACTCAGCCATGTGCACATACTATCCCTGCCTGCAAACACAGGAATGGGTGGCTACAAACCTTTTCATAAACCACAATGTGAAGGATTAATTTCCAGAATTATGACCCCTGCCTCTGGTTAACCTGTGTGAATCTGTACAGCTATGAGGTATGGCCACAGCAGGATATGGCCATACTGTCACGTTGATGGATGTACAAGCATGGGATCCTCAGCCACCACTGTACCAAGGTGCTGAACCATTTACACAGACCCATCAGCAAGTGTCTGCAGCTTCCCTCCAGAATGGCATGATTGTGCAAGAATATGTAAGCTGCAGACCACAATACTAGACACAGCTGCATTCATCTGTGTTCCCCAGGACATTTCTGCAAGCAAATATGTATATCTGACAGTACTTGATGACATAAAACATCACAGTGTAAAACAGTACATATGTCTGAATATCTCTGCTAACACCAAGGCCATGTAGCAGAAGCAGCACAGACACAATTATCTGCAGTAACCCACTACATTTTGCCCATTTTGACCCCATATTGTCAACCAATCTACAGATATCCCACATAAACAGGTTGCTAGCTATAACTGTAGAACACAAAAGCCTGCACTGGAGTACAACCTACTTGGAATGGATATAAACTTTCAGTACAGAAGGTCATACTGGGCATGCTCCCACACTTAAGAAATGAAGCCCATGTCTGGCAACAGCAGTGGACTATACATATCTGACAGTCACAGATGTTTGTGCACACACTCCTCATTACACACCAGTCATGCTTTGTACACACATTGCATAGGAATACACACATATATCCAAGGACAAGACACTATAATAGGCCAAAATTACACATACATAGATGTGTGGAAGAGAGTGAGAGACAGTGACAAAGAGTCTCCAGTCATGAGGCCTGCCCCACATAGCAAACATCCAATTGGCTAAAACCACATGATGTGCAAATGTCAATCATTGTAGACATTTGCCTCTGGTATCCCTCAGCACTATAGTGTCTGTGGTGTTTGTGATAACTGTGTAACATGACTGTACAAGTCAGTAGTCATCTAGCAGTTGTATACACGTACCTGTGAAATATAAACCTGTGTGTGCCTGAGTGTTGTGTGTCTGCTTCCTGATGAATGGGTTATGGCCCATGCATACACACTGCATTCCCCATTGCCCTACTATGGCAAGCCTGCTGATGTCTTCACCTTGAAATACACCTTTGGGGAAAGAGTAGCCCTATAAGCTCCATGGCATGTGCTATAACTGCATAATGCTATAGTGTGATGTACTAGTTATGTAGGAGTTCTAATCCTGGACATGGCAACTGTAAATCTTTGTGTGTTTGTCTGTGTAGGGATCAATGCTTTTGAGGCCATTCACAGTCACTACAACTTCCATTGCCCTGCTTTTGCAAGCTTGCTGATGTCATTCACCTTGAAATACACCTTTGGGGAAAGAATAGCCCAGTAAGCTCTGTGGCGTGTGCTAGAACTGTGTAATGCTGTAGTGTGATGTACTAGTTAGGTAGGAGTTCTAATCCCAGACATGGCAAGTGTGTGTGTTTGTCTGTGTAGGGATCAATGCTTTTGAGGCAATTCACAGTCACTACAACTTCCATTGCCCTACTTTGGCAAGCCTGCTGATGTCATTCACCTTGAAATACACCACTGGGGAAAGAATAACACAGTAAGCTCCTTGGCACGTGCTATAACAGTGTAATGCTGTAGTGTGATGTACTAGTTAGGTAGGAGATCTAATCCCAGACATGGCAACTGTGGGACTTGGTGTGTGTGTGTGTGTGTGTGTGTGTGTGTGTGTGTGTGTGTGTGTGTGTGTGTGTGTGTGTCATATGTATCCTGTGTGGAGGTAGCTGTAAGTGTGTAATAACAGGACTCATTGTGGAGCAGGTTTTGCAAATTTCTTATATGGTGGGGCTATTATATGTCACAATGTCCACCTTACAAGGATAACAGATGTGAAACAGCAGAGAGGCTGGGGTAGAAAATCCATACCCCTACATGTGATATCTTGGCTTGAGGAACAATCTAGGCAACCTTTGTATTACCCAGAGAACACTCTCCACCCATGTCTCATACACAAACACACTCGGCTAGACAACAACCACTATGTTGGTAATTCCCTGCATATTGCTCACAGGATAGTAACCGTGGTGTGATTTCAGTGGACTACAGAGGACATGGCACCCTGTCCCATCCCTACAATAGGCAAATAATTGCATACAGTGCTCCTTCGCTATGTTCCCCACTGGACACCTGCAACAACTGTAGAGTCAACAAATGTAATCCATAAAGGACATATCATGCCTTATACACATGCCCTGTATGGACAGATGCCACTGACACCAGTGAATACCTGTATCATGCTGTCAATGTAGGTGCAGGGTCAACCTGGTGTACATTGCCAGTTCTCACCACATGAGATCAGGAATGGCACATCTGATGATAGCAATTATTCTACACAACATGCCCCAGACACCACAGGTGCACTTCCATATGTCAAAGAACATGTATGCGGGATGTGTGCACATCCCAGACACCGTCCATGTTATGGAATATAGAACACATAATTATCAAGCATTGCACAGCACTGGCCACCCACAATAGTAAACGAGATGACTGGATGGTGAATACAGTACCCCCCTGTGTGGGCCAATCCAGACACTACACCCCTGAGCCATACTGCAGACCATTGTCATGTGGCCTGATGCCAAGGTATACCCTTCACCTAGCCTTGTACAGACTTCTGGCACAGTCAACCACTACATACCTGTGATACAATGCATCCATGCATGTCAGTACTGGCAAACCTACAGCTCAGATGGCTTAGTGATAAATTGCTGTGGCTATGGTGTGCAGGGTCCTGGGTTCAAGTCCTGCAAGGGTTGATTGTTTGGGTTGGGAGGATGGCCTAATGGTTAAGGTGTTTGCCTTACAAACACAAGATGCAGGATTTGAGTCTCACAAGGGCTAATTGGCTAGGCTTACAATGGTTCGCAAGGGCACTTAGCCTAGAACTAACCTATGAAGCTTCATTACAGTCAGCACTGTGTGTGTGTGAAGTATAATTATTTGGATGCCATTCACACTCACTATACCTCCCATTGGCCTACTGAAGCATGCTTTCTGATGTCAGACACCTTGACATACCCTTTGTTCATATATCATCCTGATAGCCCCTGTGGTGCATGTGATACCTGTGTATTACTGTGTTGTGGCAAACTAGTTAGTTAGGAAGTCTAATCCTGACCCTGCCAACTGTGATAATGAGTGTGACTCCCTGAGAGAGTGTGGCTGTGTCAACCTTAACACCTGTACTTGTGGACAGGCACATGTCCTACACCTACCTTATCCCTCATTTATCACTGTTGCTGATGTCACTCACCATCAAATATACCTGTGGACAGCTTCCTATAATGTAAGCTTTGTGGCACATGTCAAAACTGCATACACATGTAATAGCAATACATAGTCAGGCAGGGGCTTGAAACCCCAATGTGTGACACAGACATGCTTAGGTTTTACTCTCCCACCCCCTCCTTGTCTTACTTTGTCTTTGTCTGTCTCTCTCACTCCCTCTCTGGTGGATATGGAGAAGTACACCTGCTTCATTTAGGCAGCAGCTTAAGTTTTGTAAGTGATGCTCATGATCAGCCGATGGCCTATGCACAAATTGCAGTCCTCCAGTAGCTGATTACATGTGGAACAGCTGTGGTAACATTCCCATTGCCAATTGCATGGAAGCACACTCCTATAACTAGGAACATCATGTGGGTGGTTGGCCCTTTCCATTCACTGTGAGCAGGACTTCATGTTGGTGTTTTGCAAACAGCATCACAGATGGTAGTGGGATATACCTCTAACAACATACACTGTGGAGACAGGTCAACAAACAGGAGGGGGTGTTCCAAACATAACTACAGAAAGTAAGTGTTGCTCTTCTGCATTTGGAGTAATGTTGGTTTAACAGGAATTGTGTGGGTATGGTTGGTCTACATGATTTAATACCTGTCATGACAGTGTTATGTGTTTGAGGAAACTCCCACCTGTAGGGTTATCTGCAGAATGGCCAGTGTTTGGAGTCTTATGTGTCTTGTGTTACTTACAGATTACCTTTCTTAAAACTGCAGAAACATAGTCCGAGGATTGCAGTCAGTACATGGTGACAGCCATGAGAGTTACTAACCTCATATCCCTCATAGGACATATGTCACAACAAACCCTGTTACAACAGTAAATGTATGAGGTTATCACAGCAACATGTCAATACTGGCCCTGTGTTTGTGCCTCCAGCCACAAGTCTGTCAACCTTTGTACATATGTCATGCAGTAAGAGGTGCATATGTTCTGTACACCATTATTTATTGACATCATACCTGATAACAAGCCAGTGAGATATCAGACTGCTAGATATGTTATGTATAGTAGGGGTTATATTTAAGGACATAACCTAGGCATTTTGTGGTTGTGTGTACAGTAGTGAGGTCTGTGTACTTATGATGATTGTCAACAGTGTGTGTAAATATGTATGTACCTTGGCCTGTGTACAGACTGTGGTAGATGTTCTTGGTCCTGTTCCACCTGATGTTACATGCTGCTCCAGTGCTTGGTACCCTATTGGCTTACACATTTGTAGGTGTTTATATCACATTATCGAAAGATGAAAATAGCAAATGCTATTTTATCTAACCTAAAATATCTAAACCACATAATATCGAACATTCAGAACAGCAGAATTTTCCTTGGGAAAAAATTGCTATTCCGAAACACATACACACAACACAAGCACACCTAAAAAACATAAACACACATACACTTATAATCCTACAACTAGCCCTACACTAAACTATACATACACTACTATCTATCCACTTACCTCAACCCAAACCCTAACCCTAAGGTCCGTCACTATCGCACACTCACCTAACCCGCACCCTAACTAACTTAACCCTCCCCTAAACCTAATTCACCAAACCCGCGTCCTAACCCTAACTCACCTAACCCCTGCCCTAATCCTAACAACCACACAATCGCACACTTACCTGAACCTGACCAGTAAATCTCCACCACAGTGCTGAAAATAGTGAAGCCACAGAACCGGCCAACCGAGTTCTTTCCCTAGGAAAGAATTTGATGTTCTGCAGTTTCGCTATTTTTAGCGTTCGATTAAAACTGGTCGATATTAGAACATTTGAAGTTTTAAAACTTCGATGTTCTGATATAGACCCATTTGTAGGGCCAAACACACACATGTCCCAGACAGGCATTGGACCACACAGTGTTGTGGCCCAGTATATGTAGGGGTAGTGTGTGAGTGGCACATATGAGGATGGTGTTGATCAGACAGTCCATATAGTGTAATATTAAGATTGCTTAACATATGTGGCTGTGGCTCTGTGGGTATGCACTTTCACACAGGCATCTGTTACTCTGTGCTGTGACATGCCTGTAGAACCTGCTATATTTGCAGGTGCGTGTGTATTCCCCCAGAAGAAATGTAGGCCAGTGTTTTGATAGTCTGCCTGTAGTTTTCACAGTGCTTTGTTACATAGGTTCATAGGTTCATAGGTTTATACTAGGCTATCTGCCCTAAGGCATTTATAAGCCTAGCCCAAATTTTTGTGGCTTACGCCACCCCTTATATGAAAAAATATTGTGCCCATTAGTTTGTTGTGCCTCTGTCCAGCAGTGACACAGATATGATTCCCGGGGTAAACCTACGATCTCCCATCCACAGGTCTAGATTTCTCTTGAACAGAGTCAGCGAGGTGCTCTGCCTCACATGGACCGGGATTTTATTCCACAGCATAGGGAGTCTCTGAGTGATAAATCTATCCCTCCAGCACGTCCTATTTATATCCATGCTAAGGTTTAAGTCGCTTGCTCTAGTGGTTTTGGTGGATTTGGATTTTTTGAGGTGGAGCATGTCCATTAATTCTGGGTTGGACATGGCCTTGTATGAGACATGCCTAGCAGCTTAGTGCAATTACTCAGTGTAATGTTATGTCAAGATATTTGCCAGATGTACTGCTGCCGGGCCACCATAACTGTCATGTATTTATGACAAAGCAGTGTAATGCTGTACAGATGTATGTCAGTAACTAGTGGGTAGTATGTGGCCATGTGACGTCTGCACTACTGGTTATTATGTGTCAAGACAGACAAGAGTGTATGAATGCATAAACTGTGTGTGCATATGTATTCTAGTATTAACGTGATATACCCATTTACGTGGCTGTTAACATCCACATTGTCAGGCTTGGCCCACATGTCTCGCACTAAGAGTATCTGTGTATACCTCTGGATGACCAGAGTGTGCCAGACTGTCCACATTTATTGGTCATATCTCTGCTGTAGTCCACAGGATCATTACTGTGATATCAGTGGTACTGTACTACGATGACCTTAGGATGTCTGTCAGTAACTGATGGTGTACATGTCAACAGCAGATGTGACTTCCCACACACAACATTTCTGTTAATACAACCCCTGTTACAGTAGAAACAGTCTATGTGTACCTACAATACATACATGACATCCCCTTGCACTAACAGCTTGAGACTATTGGTGCTGAGGTATGACTCCACTCCATGTTCTGGACATATGGTAAACTTATATATATATATATATATATATATATATATATATATATATATATCCATATACACATCTATATATGTCTACACATATACAGATATACAGATATACAGATATATATGCACATATAGTTATAGATATCTACATGTATATCCAAACAAATATATATACATACATATATGATGTACATACATATATATATATATATGTATAATGTATACATATATATATATATTTATATATATATATATATATATATATATATATATATATATATATATATATATATATATATATTATAGAGAGAGAGAGAGATCTATATATGGACATATATATGATGCACTATACAGATGTATATAAATACATATATATAAATATATATGTGTATGTACATGTACACATATCTACATATGCATATGTCCATGTCCTTGTCATGTGTAAACATTACTGTTGTGTATACCTTTCCAGATGTATCACACCATATGTATCTGATATCTGTATATTTAGATATAACAACAGATGTGATGCAACAGAAATATCACTGACAAGCACTACACAATTGTAGAAGTCACAGCAATTGTTCAGTACTATTCAATATGTGTAATGACAGATATATTGGAAAAACAACAGCTGTTTTCACAGCTGTCATAGTGTAGTGGTTAACTGTTGTGACTATAGTGTACAGGGTCTGGGTTCAAGACCTGCAAGGGCTGTTTATTTTGTTGCTGGGCAGAACAAGGGCCATTGGA
Source organism: Protopterus annectens (assembly GCF_019279795.1). Classification (NCBI taxonomy): domain Eukaryota; kingdom Metazoa; phylum Chordata; order Ceratodontiformes; family Protopteridae; genus Protopterus; species Protopterus annectens. The sequence continues at coordinate 143,135,805 of NC_056733.1, read as the reverse complement.
AACAAAGTGATTAAGGTACTTTTAAGCAGTTGTAAGTGGGTTTGTGTGTGTTTGTGCGACGGTAAGCACTGCTAACTTCCAGTTAGCTTCTAAATTGTTCAACCTGTGTAGGCATTGCTTACCCCCACACAAACAAGCTTAAACCCACTTACTGCTGCTTAAAAGTGCTCACTCCTGCTTACCTTGTGCTAATTTCTTTAAAAGAAATGAAAAAGGGTTGATAGGAAAGTGGTGAAAAGGGGGCACAAAGAGGGAAAGACAGTAGGGAAAATAGCTAGGGATGCGCAGGACAGATGTAGGGAAGTTCCATAGCTGCCCATTTCTTCTACAGCAACAGCTGTGTATATACACTGATTTGGAGACAGATTTGGACACTCATATCCCTGAGAGAGGAGTGAGGGCAATAATATGTTGTGAAGCCAGTTAGATCAGATTACATGTTTCCAGTGGACATGTGTGTGAAATGGACAGTTATGTATGGGGCAAGATTTTTTGGGGGGAGCAGATTGCCCTTTTTTTTAAGGTGAGAGTGGGATGTTGGGGAGGGATAGTAGGTATATTTGGGGAGATAGGTTGGGTAGGATAACAGACAAGACAGGCAAGACAGCAAACAGGGGTGGTATATGACACATGTCGGGGGTAAACACCTTGGACGGGAAGGGGTGTTTGGAAGTCTGAAGCCCATGAGCGTCCTAGTGGAAACAGTGGGACTGAGGTCCCCATCCATTGACAGTCACCACTGCACCTTCATGGCCCCAAAGGTGGCTGTGCTGGGGGCAGAGTAGGAGTGGCAGGCTGACTCTCTAATTGCACCACGTGGCCCTCAAGCTGGCATAGAAGCTCTCCAAACTCCCTGTGGACCCCAGACCTGACAATGGGTGATAGTATTCTGTCCGATCCCTGTCCCGGGGGGGGGGTGAGCCCCATCCTCTGAGGCAGTTCCACCCAAAGGTGGTGTAGGACCAGCAGACAAGGAAATCCCAGGGTGGGCCTCAGATGTGCTAGTGCCTGGTGCCATGGCCAGATGAGGTGGGATAGGTGGGTCCGCTGGGATCGGCCTTCCCAAACATGCTATGGTGTTTCAATTTTAAAAATACGTGGGTTAGTAATAGTCAACACATTCCAGGATTAGGTATAACACCATGCATAGATATTCCCATTAACCTGGAACACCAGCTATGGAACAGTTGCATAGTAAACAGAACACATGCATATATGGAACCACAGTGGCCATTACAACAGAATCCAGTTACATTGATGGCAGCATGCCACCTATGTGGGAGTATTTCAATGTGGATGTCCAAAGTGAAATAAACTCTGCACGTACGGCAGCTGCAAGGTCTCAATCCAAACATAAACCGTTCAAAAGCACAAGACCAGCAAACAGTGGCAATCTTCACCAAAATTTTTTATTTCATTGTGCAAAAGCACATACAGAGTAAAAATCATTGCTGGGGAAAAAACATTAATAATAGGTAATCCAAGCCCAGAAGTGTCACAAGCCAACAGCAGAGAAAAGAAGGAAGTCCAAAGTGAAATAAACTCTGCACATACGGCAGCTGCAAGGTCTCAATCCAAACATAAACTGTTCAAAAGCACAAGACCAGCAAACAGTGGCAATCTTCACCAAACTTTTTTATTTCATTGTGCAAAAGCACATAAATAGTAAAAATCATTGCTGGGCAAAAACTGATAATAATAGGTAATCCAAGCTCAGAAGTGCCACAGGCCAACAGCTGAGAAAAGAAGGAAGTCCAAAGTGAAATAAACTCTGCATTTACAGCAGCTGCAAGGTCTCAATTGCTGGGTTTTTGCCAAGCAATGATTTTTACTCTATATGTGCTGTTGCAGAATGAAATAAAAAAAGTTTGGTGAAGATTGCCACTGTTTGCTGCTCTTGTGCTTTTGAAAAGTATTTTAACATGGCACATGCATAGAACAAATTTCAATATTTATCAAACAAAAGGACATATGTCCCAACAGTAGATTTAATAGTGCACATACCAAATGAGTTGTGTATTTAGTTTATTGTTGCAGATATGGTGGGGAGGGAGAAAGATGTCAATTAACAACTTGTATATCCCTGTAGTTTTCATTACTTTCCTAGTCAGTGCTGTGATCTGTACCTTACAGGTATTATTACACTACCCTATGGCCTTAGTTTGGACAGTGGTATGTATATATATATATATATATATATATATATATATATATATATAGATATATATGTGAACTGTGTTTTACCTGCAGTATATACCTCTTACCTGGTATACCTGTGGAGGAATTGTTTGTTAGCACTACCTGACTGTTTCTACGCATATTCCCAGATTCCAGGTTGATGTTATACACATACCTCTCCAGTTCTTATTGCACACACTCTGGGTATGTCTTGACAACATGCAGGTAAAACCGGGACATATTTTGACTATTGCCCTCATAAACCTTTGGTGAGTTGTACAATGACAGGTTTGTTTTCATAAGAAAAGAAAAAAACACAAAATTAAACAACCAAATAAAACCAAAGCCCTCCGAGGTGCAAGAACAAAACTGCCACAAAATATTGTAAGCTGTTTTTACTTCCACAAACACTTTTTGTTTAATACTATGATCAAACTTCTTCAGACAACAAAAAAGAATAAAAAACATTCCATTTAAAATATCCTTAGAAAATCACTTTATTCACTGCCCTATCACAGGAAAGTGATACACAGTCAATTAATTACATCATTAATCCCCACCCAATACCTTCATACATAAACTCCGCTCACAATTAAATTAATAAGTGAGTTACTGAGTGTGCAAAACCATAATATTGCAATGAATGGGCTTAGCTAAAGATCAGCACTGTAAACTCATTATAAAGACAGTATTTTAGTAATACATCTCAAATACTGATCTTTTATAAGCTCCAAACAAAATGAGCTAGCAGTCAATAAAAATAAACAACTGAAAAGCTCTGTGTTGTCGGACTCTAGCCTAAATCACCACCCATTATGTTCCAGACACAGCCTCCAAACTAAGTTAAAAATACATATCAACTAGCAAGCTAAAATATTTAAAAGCACTATAACCTAACTGGGTTAAACAATGGCTAACATAATTGCCTACATATATAAGCTTAGGATAATCCAGTTATGTTGACATGACATTGGGACATACTTTGCTTATTACTCTCATAACACTTTGGTGAGTTGCTAGAGTGACAGGTTTGTTCTTATGGATATATTTCTGATAGTTATGATGTCTGACAATCAGTTGTATGTCATTATTTGCTGCCTAAACTCCTGGGATCATCCCACTGATTTGCCAGGGGGACAGGATGATAGACAGGGGACTTACACCAATTATTTGGACTTTCTGACAATAGCTGTATAGTTGTGGGGTATTATTCTGCATACAACGTACTACCACTCATAGGATTCAAACCATGGCTGTGTGTGCTAAAAAATACAACACTTCATGTCTCAGTTGAGTGTGCTATTTGAATTAAGGGGTCTATATTTTTATTGTTTTCTGTCTAAGTCTCTCTCAGTTGTACAATATGACCTTGTGTGACTACAACAGTTGTATACAGACATTCCTACACATTTTATTTATGTAGCACAGTGTGGATAACAGTGCTTAATACAACAGTACTACTAAGAGATTGCAACACTACATTACCATACGATACCAGAGTAAACACAAGCAGTCCAGCAGTTAGACCTTTATTGTCAGGCTGTTAACCTCTTATTTGCATACAACCTATATGAGACTCTTCCTACCATATTGTCTGGTTTATTCAGTACATACCATACACAATACAGGTTTTATACTGGCAATTAACTTTTTACTACTTTTAGATTTATTTCTTATGACAGTACATGCAAGATTATTACTAAACTGACTCGTGATACAACCTCTGCAATCTACAGGCATGGGCTTCCCAGTTCACAGCCCGCTCTTCTGCCACTGTTAAAGACATAAGAGGAATATTTAGCCATACCTATCCATAATATACATGAGCTGGCAATTATTAAATAGGTAGTAGACTGATATTTACACATGACTGGGAAATCACCCGTCTGCCTAGCCTCTTGGATCCACTGATCCAAGAGCTCCCTCTTTCTCCATTTCAGGTTGGCATAGTGATGCCTGACCTGCTTACCAGTTTGAAGGATGCCAGTGGCACTGGTGAGATCACGGGTGAGATGGTCCCAGGCTTCCGCTTTATATTGTGAACTCTGGTACTGGCCCTGCAGCAGACTCTGGTCATGGTCTTTAACAAGGAGTCCTACCCTGACTTTGTTCTCCTGGATGCCCCAGTGCTGTGCCCAGAAGCGCACTCCTTCACCCACACCGGTCATAGTGCCTACAGGAGGAAGCAGTTATGAGATGTATTCCCACCTGTGGGGTTTAAATAGGGCTGATTTCCCACACTCTGCCGTGATTGGATGGTTTTGAAAATGCTAAACTATGGGGAAACATGCTTACCTAAGGTTGTCATTGCTTAAAGTGGTATACCAATGGGCTAACTGATTTGTCTGGCCTACACATTGCTTACACCTAATAAGCAGGGGTGTGCAATGCTTAGCATTGCTTATTTTTTTATTTGCACACTATTTGTTGTTTGACATTGATTTATCATTCATTACATGCTATATACGTGTTTGGTATCAATGATTCATGTGTGCATACACTGTATGGGGTCCTTGTGTTTATTGGAGGATTTTAACACTTTATTACAATGACACCCCACATCTAGACTTAATGCAGTACTCCAATTCACATATTTATGTTATGTAAAATAACAAATATGACCAACAGCCAAAGGTAGCTCAGCAAAAAATAAAGCAAATGTTCCAACAAAAACCAAGCTGCCACCAAGACTGATAAAAAAGAATAAGAGATTATTCCAGAGGATAAGCATTTTCACACCTAGTGCTTCATCAGACCCTTATTAGTTTTTATCAGTCTTGGTGGCAGCTTGGTTTTTGCTGGAACATTTATTTATGTTATGTAGTAGGTTATACATCAAAAAACTGTATATAGATTCTTTCACATGTTAATTTTGATTTTCCTATAATGAGGATCTGTTCAGTGATACCTCAGTTGTATCTACTGCTGTGATGGCTTACTGGTTAACTACTGTTAATATAGTTATATATTTAATAGTTATATTTATAGTTATATTTATGGTACTTAGTTATATTTAGTTATATTAGTTTTTATAAAAAATATATAACAAAGTATCATTATGATTGGTTACTATTTAACATGTAGTTATAGTTTTAACTTGTATTCACAATGTTACACATTCATCACACAAAGGTTATGTGCAGCTATATACATATATTTTTGCAATGTTTTATGATATGGTATAGTTTTTAAATGTAAATAGTTATATACATTACTGGAGGTATGGAGCAGATTTTATTGTAAACCATCATTTTATAAGTTTAATTTGATATCCCTTTAAGAAACAAAGTCATTATGGAATGAACGAATGGAACTGATATCAATTAATCAATTTAGAAAATGCAAAACAGTATAAAACTGTGGTGGACAAATTGTTGATTGTATTCTGATGAAGTTCGTAGGAACGAACGAAACCTAGGTAAATAAAGGAATTGTCGTTTGGTACGTTGTGGTGGTGTTTCAGCAAGTTGTGGCAGTATTGCCTATCAGTGAAGGTTTGTCCTGTACAGCTGTTACTGTCTCCTTATTGGCGTTGCTTCCATCTCGTTGTCCAAAAAATAAGTTTTTGTGTTCATTTTTGGTTACTGTTAATATAGTGTACAGGGTCCTGGGTTCAAGACCTGCAAGGGCTGTTTATTTTGTTGCTGGACAGAATGGCAGCTGTTGGATACAGAGTGATTAAGGTACTTTTAAGCAATTATAATTAGGTTTACGTGGGTTTGCTCTATGGTAAGGAATGCTAATTTCTGGTTAAATATGCTTACAGAGAATTAGCTTCACTATTGCTTAACCTGTGTGCACATTGCTTACCCCAATGCAAACAGGCTTATACCCACTTACTACCACTTACAAGTGCTTACTCCAGCTTACCCCTGCACTAATTTAGATAGAAATGTAACATGGTTCTTGGGAACATGGTGGATTTGGACACTCTATGGATTTATCATTCATTACACATTATACCTATGATTTGTATCCCTGATTCATGTGTACATATACTGTATGGTGCACTTGTGTTTATCTGTGGATTTTACAACATTATTACAATGACACCTCACATCTGCATTTAATTCAGTACTCCAGTTCACAAATATATGTTATTTAGTAGGTTATACAACAAAAAAATATTGTTCATAAAGGGATTTGACATGGAAAATGGAATTTACTGGAGTGAGAATTGAACTGAGAATGACTGTTCAAAAGACAAATGCTCTGACCACTACACTATTGCAGTGCTGCTTTATGTGCATGTATGTGCATGTATCTTGATATTTATCTTCTTGTGCCATTTAAGCTACAGTATGCATAGCTAAGCAATGTGCAGACCTGCACACCTACGGTTAAATTTAATCCATTTGATAAAAAAAGTGTTTATATTATTATATTTTAAATATTGTTCTTATAAACTTGGGGTGTTGCTAGGGTAACGGGATTTGTTTTTATGTACATTTTCTGATGGATTTGAAGTCTGACACTCGTATGTTTGCCATTATTTCAAACTTCATTGATGAGATCATCCCAGTGATTTGGCAGGGTAAATGAGAGACAGGCCAGATGTATGTGCCATATATTTGAACATTCTGTATTGATCTATGCTGTTTGGGATATGCAACCCTCTATGAGCGGTCTCGCTCATTGTAATTGCCAAACTGCAGTTCTTGACTGCGGGGACATGTATATTGTGAGAGCTCTGCTTTCAGACACACCCCCCCTGTACTTGTCCACACTCCATGTCTGTTTAGGAGCTGAGCCAGCGCGTCTTCATTATTATGCATGAGGCACTGCTGTACTGCTCCTAAATGGTTGCTTCCGTGCAGGAATAAGCTATTCCTGTTCCTGCATGGAACCTTACTGAATCCCAGGGATTGTGTAAGTAGCTACATGATTGCATGTACATGCCCTAGGACTGCAGGAAGGAGCAATGACAATTGCTTGCTGCTAATCGCTTGCAAGTGTTAATGATTGCTCTGATAAAAGCCCAGAATACTGAAGAGACTCTTGTCTCTGAAGTGTGTGTATCATGCAAAGTAGACCGAAAAAGTGGTAGCACCTTGAGAGTTATGAGAACAACCTTAACAGCATTGTTATTATTGTGATAATGGCACACTGCCCATCCTCTGCATAGAAATCTTTCTGAAATACTGTTCAGCTGTATTGCACATTACAACAAAGATGCAAATAATTGTGCATAACATTGTATTTATGTTAGATAAGCTAAGAGGAGGGGAAGATGCACAGAAAATAAAGACAATAAATAAGTAGCTGGAAGTGTTGGCAACCTTACATTAAAATAGTGTGATCTATTAATAGACTAAATTATTTGTCAGTATATCACATTCATCTAAACATGAAAAAGCAAATGAGAAAGGAACAATTTTGGATATTTATACTGTTGGAGCTGTAATCTGGTGGTCTTCTAAGTCAGATATGTATGGTATGTACATTTTATGGTTACTACTCTAAACCTGAGTTGACGGCAAAGAGGAATAAAAAAAAAACACAACTGTGTGTGTGTTCCTATTGTACTGAATTGAGGGTTCAAATCCAGATAGTGTGACTTTTTTCCATTTTTAATAAGTAAACCTTGGCACATCACCACAGGGGATGAGAGCTGCTAAAATGAAGCAAATTGTTTGAATAACTTTCCTTACTCATTCAACACATTCTGAAAATACTGTGAAATGTAATTCCAAAACTTAGAGCTTAATACAAAGTTGTGATCCCGCCACCAAAATATAATGTTGGCAAAAACTAGTGATGCAGCAACCCACATTGCTATCTCCCTAACTTGTTTAAAATATTCTTTCTCAAAATATACAAAATTATTTGTTAATAAAAGATCCATACATTCACAAATTATTCTAATGACATTTTTACTTGGGGGAGGGTGTAGCAATGGGGGCTGCTGCAGCACCATTTTTTGCCAACATTATATTTAAGTAGTGGTAACGCAACTTTGTACATGGCTGTAAGTTTTTCAAATTACATTTTACAGTATTTGAGATTCATGGATGTCAAAGGAAAAAACTTCAAAGACCAATTCACGTAAGGTTCAAGTATGGCACCCTTTATTACTTGCAGCAAGGAGACAAAACATGCAGATACAGGATTTGTCTAAATTACTAGTGAGCAGTATGCTACTTTTATACAGTTCTATGAAATGTTACTTTTCTATTGTTGACGTAGTTAGACACAGCTTTCTGTATTACTCTACAGAAAATGTTACTTAGATTTCCTGCTGACATGTTCAGATTTAAAACTCACTATGTGTTACATAGAAAATGTTACTTAGATTTCCTGCTGACATGACTGGATTATTGGTAATTTACAAAAACATTTGAGAAAAACAACCTGGCCTTGGGGCTTATTTTTAGCCCACTACAAACTTTCTATTCTTCAGTTGTGCAGTTCTAATATATATGTGTTACATTTCAAGGTACATTTCTAGCTTAGGTACAAGTAATGCTGACTACGGTTTATACTTTCAAGCAGCCTTTGTTTTCATTATCAATAACTTCAGCAGCTGTGTACTTTCTCATGGCATAAGCAGAAAATCAATAACTCTTTGTTAAGTCTCATGACACTAGTAGAAATGAAACAATTATTATTATTTTCATGACATTTGCAGAAATCAAATGCTTTCCTGTTAATTTCCATAGCATAAGCAGATCATAGCTGCGCATATTTTCATGACATAACAGGATTGGAATGTCTCTAGTAGCTTGTGCAGATTCATGCAGTGTGAACAGAATAAATGTATTAACCCTTTTAAACCTCAAATGCACTAAGCATGCATATTACTAATACATATTTTTCTAACATTTCCCCCCTTTTAATACTTTTATTCTACTTTCAAAATAAGCATAAGCAGTTTTTCTTCACCTAACCTCTTCCTACTAAGGATTTGCAGTTAAGAGAGTCATTCAGTTTAAACTTATGAAAGCATTTTCAGTTTTTCAACAATTCTTTGAGTTCAGCTCCTTGGTATAAGGTTTCTGAAACTGACATGTCTATAAAGTCTTTAATCAGTCCTTTCATGCAGGGGATGCAGCAGCAAACACATACCACCAGTAGGATCATTCCTACACAGATGGCAATCAGGATGTTTATCAGGATACTGCCCCACCCCCCAAACAATCTCTGGAAAAAGTCCGTCAATGGATTTGGCCCTGGTTTGGTCATAGCCGACACTTGCTGAATTACCTCAAGGTGATTGTCTATCTCGTGTTTGTCTTCAGGAATATATGAACAGCACTCCTCCTGGATTAAATGAAGTCAAGGGCCATGCGGTTTTGAAGCACTACAGTTCTCATGGCAGTCAGTTCATCAGTCACCAGTTTTAGAGAAGAAAAGGTTGCATTGCTCATTATTTCGAGAAGTTTAGACAGTTTTCTCAGTTCCCAGATCGATTTTGTTGCTCCATATGCTTGCAGTATACCTGCCCACGAGATGATGGTATCACCCAAGTCCATATGCGACAGTCCATTTTTCCCTAGGCCCACAGCATGATGTTTTTTCCAGCCCGCATTGATCTGCCCCACTGGATTGACAGGCTTTTTGAGTTCTCATCGAACATTTCAAATTTTCCCCTGAGGCAGAACTGCTGTGTGTCGTATGGCTGGAACCAGGTACCCTAAATAACAACTGCCGGACCAATTCTCAGGTAACCACTTGTATGCTTTCCTACCACATACAAAATAACAATCTTCTACTTTGGTAGTAACTTTACTATGTCCTGGCTCTGGATGAAACATTTTTTTTTCAACTATAATCAGTTGTTTATAGAGGTCAGCATTATGTCTTACTTCATCAGTTGTCCTATGCATCAGTTCAAAAAATGAATCATAGCTTGTGTTGCAATAGGAACCTGTGTTATCAGTTTTATTGTAACATCTATAGGGAACAGTCACATTGCAGTTGCTCCAACCCACCTGGACTGTATCATTTTTGTAAAAACACACAGTCCCCTTCTGTCGAACAGACAAGTGCAATGCTACTTTATCTTGTGATGTAACATCTGATGTATCATAGACTAAGTTTTCCCAGGTCTTGTTGGCTCCTAGGGGGACTGAAGTTAACAATAACCCCCGTATGCTGTTGGCAATGCTGTGCAATTCCGGCAATTTGAAACATTGAAGGTCTCAGCATACACATATTTGATTGACTGGTAAGTGTTGAAGTTTGGGTGCCACTCTATGTGCAACTCTTCACGTTTATTCAGTTCAGTTTGTGTGGCTGGGAAAAGGAATGGCCACAACAAAAAGATTATTGTCACTAGTACAGTCAACAGGATAATGATGCAATACTTCTGAGGAAATGGTTGTTCTGCATTCCTGTTTTCTCCGAATCTTCCGAGTAGTTTTATTTGGATTTTTCTGGATTCTATCATTTTTGCTTTTGACATGTGATCTTACTCCCTGCCCTAATAGGACCTTCAGCACCGATGGTTTCTTCACTGGGGTTAAGACGGATCACTCCTATTGATCTGACCCCCCTTTGTAGCCAGTGTTTGTGCCGAGGGCCCCAATGGAGAGGTAAGATTTTTGTCCAGTTCAAAGTTCTTAACTAGTTTGCAGTGCATCAGGTGGATCCACGAGGCACGCTCTGTGATTTTGACTGCAGTGGGTGTCAAAAGAAGCACCTGGTATGGACCTTCCCACCTTGGCGATGTCCAGTTTTTCTTCTTAATATTTTTCACCCAAACCCAGTCCCCTGAGAACACTGCCACTTCCAATGTTTCGGTTTGTTCTTTATCTGAAACAGAATTTGACTGCAACAGATGTTTAGAATTCAACAAATTTCTCATATATTCAGCTAGTGTATAGTTAGCTTCCTGGTCTGTGGACATGAGAAGTTTTCACCGGGGTGTATAATAAGCCCTTCCAAATAGTTTTTCAAAAGGCGTCAATCCTTTTGCAGTCGGAACAGTTATCATGATCAACAGTGCCAGGGGCAAACAATACAGCCAATTCTTTCCTGTCTCAGCTATTAATTTTCTTAATTTATTCTTTAATATTCCATTATGCCTCTCAACTAGCCCTGCAGATTGCGGATGGTATGCACAATGATTTTTTAAAGAAATACCAAAATGCTTACCTAACTGCTGTATGGTTTGGTTTACAAAGTGTGTATCGTTGTCACTGTAGATCCTTTCTGGAATGCCGAATCTAGGGATGATTTCTTTGACAAGAACTTTTGCCACCGTAGTTGCATCTGGATTTTTGGTTGGAAAGGCTTCCACCCATCTGGAAAACATATCTACAATGACAAGACAATACTTCTTATTTTCACATTTGTTCAATTCTATGAAATCCATACAGATAGTGTGAAATGGATATGGTGGTGTAGGGAAACTCCCTTGCTTGGGCTTTAATGCCCCTTGTGCATGATGTTTGTTACAAATTTGGCACATCAAACAAAATTTTTTAGAGTAGTTTGTAAATCCATACGTTGTGAACACTTGGTTCACCAGCTATACCATCCACCCTGCTGAGACATGGCATTGCCCATGGCTCAACAAAGCTGCATATCTAAACAAATTAGATGGTAGTATCGGTTTCCCTTCTTTAGAGATGTACAGCCCCTTTTCGAGAATTGCTCCTCGTTTTACCCATCTTTGTTTTTCAGCTTGCATAGTGAGTGTCTGCATTGTCTTTAACATTTCTAAGTCTAAAATCTCAGAGGGTTGTAGTTCCTCATTTAAAAGAAATACTTCAGAAGCTGCTTGTTTTGCAGCTGTATCAGCTCTCGCATTACCTTTTGAAATCCCATCTTGTTGCTTGGTGTGAGCTGTGCATTTACAAATAGCTACTTTCTGAGGTAACTGAACAGATTCTAAAAGATCTAAAATAAACTGTGCATGATTGATAGGTTTGCCAGTAGATGTTATCATTCCCCGGTTTTTCCACTGTTGCGCAAAAACATGTACAGTAGAAAAAGTGTACTGGCTGTCAGAAAAAATGTTTACACATTTACCCTTTGCTAAGGTACATGCCCGTGTCAAGGCAATCAATTCTGCTGCCTGTGCAGATAAGTTGTGTGGTAAAGGTTTTGCTTCTATAATCTCAGTGTCAGAAACTACTGCATATCCTACTAGGTTCTGAAATGCAGGACCCCTTTTGCACGATCCATCTACGTAGTATGTCACCTCGGCATCATCCAAGGGGACATTCATGAGATCTTTTCTAGGTAGTGTCTTTTGCTCAATTACCTGCAGGCAGTGGTGTGGTGTGCCATCTGCAGGGGTTGGGAGCAAGGTAGAAGGGTTCAAAGTCGTGCATCATTCAATTGTCATATGAGGTTGGCTCAGGAAAGATGCCTAGCAAGGGAAAGATATGCTACCTTCTCTTGCAGTAAAATAATCGTGACTGCATGAGGCACTCTCAAAGTGAGAGGGTGGAATAAAACTACTGAGGCCGAAGCCTGCACTGCCATTGCAGCTGCAACTACTGCTTGTACACAGTGGGGTAAGGACCATGCCACTGGGTCTAGTTGTGATGAATAGTAAGCAATGGGGCGTTGCTTGTCCCCATGCTGTTGTGTTAACACGGATGTCATATAACGTTGCTTACAATCTACAGTTTGGAAAAAATGTTTATGGTAGTTTGGTAATCCCAGAACTAATGAGGACACTATCAACTGTTTCAGTTTGCAGAAAGCAGATTCTGCCTCTGGTGTCCATTGTAAAAAATCCTGTGCTGCCATAGGCTTTTTATATATCAGGTCAGTCAGAGGTGCAGATTCCAAGGCATAGTTTGGAATCCGACTCAGGCAAAAATTAGTTGTACCCAAGAAGGACATCATTTCCTTCTTGGTAGTGGGTTTTGGTGCTTGCAAAATTGCTACTCTTCTGTCCTCATCTAATGTTCTACCTTCCTTGGATATCACATATCCTAGGTATTTGACTTGTTTTTTCCAAAGCTGCAGTTTATTTTTGTTTACCTTATGTCCTTCAGCGGCTAAAAATCGTAATAGCGCTATGGTATCTTCTTTACAATCTTGCTGGGTGGGGGCCGCCAGCAAGATGTCATCAACATAAAGTAAAATCTGACTGCCTCTTGGTGGGGTAAATCCTGCCAAGTTGCTTGACATTTCTTGTGAGAATATTGTTGGACTTTCACAATACCCCTGTGGTAGTCGTGTATATGTATACGTTTTCCCCTGAAATGTGAATGCAAACCAATACTGGCTGTCAGGGTGTATCGGTATCGAAAAGAATGCATTGATGATGTCTAACACAGAAAAATATTTCTGTTGAGGTTTTAAATCATTCAACAGGGTGTGTGGGTCTGGCACTGTGGGTGCCCTTGTTATTACTGCATCATTTACAGCTTGTAAATCTTGGACCATACGCCATTCTCCATTTGCTTTTTTAACAGGAAATAAGGGTGTATTACATGGCGAATCAGGAGATTTCACCAGCACCCCTTCCATAAGTAAAGCTGCTATGATAGGTTTGATTCCTGCCTCTGCATCTTTTCATAAGGGATACTGTCTTTTCTGTGGTCTAAATGCTGACTTTGGTGTGATAGTAACTGGCCCTGCTGTACAAATAAGTCCTACATCTGACTTTCCTGTTGACCAGAGAGTTTCTGGTATATTCTGTAAAGCATTCTCTTCCTCCTTTAATAGGAGTCCTAATCAGCTGTCCTTGCTAGACTGCAAGTGTACGGCTGGGTGGGTCTGAGTTATCCAATTCAACTTCTGTATTTGTATTCCCTGTTCTGACAGTTCTAATTCTGTCTGTTTCTCCCATCTCGTGACTTTTTCTCCTAGGTCTGCCCATTCTATGTTTTTGTTCTTGGTTAAGCTAACATGTGGTAATCGATTAGATTTATAAAGCGTAAAGAACTCCTGCGGCAATGAACAGCTGGCTACACTGTCCCCTTCTGTGTCCCAGCACAGATTACGTAATATCAATCTGTTTGCATGATTTTTAAACAATTCTTGGTCATATTCCTTATCAGGTCCTGGTGTGTTACAATAATACGGGGTACAGTGCAACAAGTGTTGCTTATCAATGTCAAGGGAGGGGAACTTGCTGATGGCTACATTCATTAATTCTTTGGTCACAGTCCCTGGACCAGTCGTAACCAAGTCCTGGCTGTACCAATAAAACATTTCACCCTCCGATTGCACTGCAAAGGTATCAATTTGTCACTGTGCTTCGCATACCCTGCATGGTTGGGACTACTGCTATACCAAATAGCTGCATGAGGTCTCTGCCCAAGAGGTCTACTGGGCATTTTGTAGAAACAACAATTTTGCTTTTCTGAGTCAATCCTGAAACTGGATCAGTTATTGCAATATCACGGGAGAGGGGCTCCCGATACTGCTGTCCATTAGCTGCTTTTACCGGTATGTAATCAGGTGACTCTGTGTTTTCTGGCAGTTTGGAGGGATGTATCAGGGTTCGTGATGCCCCTGAGTTGACTTCACTCCCTTCTACCAAGAGTGTAACTTCTGGTTTCGTGTCTGCTAAATCGAGCTCCAAGCTCAATAAAGCTAGGTCTAATATTTCATTTTCTTCACTGTCACTAACTTCTTGCACTTCCTCTATCTTTTCTGTCACATCTTCTACTCCCTCTATCACATTCTCTTTTGTCCATTCTCTGCTATCCCCTTCTAGTGATTCCTGACTACCATATAGTCAGTCCTCACCCTCCTTGTCTTACATGGTTGCCTTCTTATTTTTCCTGCAATCCTTTGCCAAGTGTCCCTTTTTTACCCTATTTGAAACATTCACCCCTTTTCTTTCACCCTTCAAAGTCCTCTGATCTCTGATCAGATTGTTTGTTTCCCTGTGCATTTTTCTTGCCCTTTATCCCGGTCTGTACTACATAAACTTCTGCTCCATCTTCTACAGAAAATACTTGAGCTTTCTTTTTCTTTTTGCTATTAAAATGCCTTTCGGCATGCCTAGCATATTCAAGTAATGACTGTACGATGGTCTACCATGTGTTTTGTAATAAAACTGCTTATGGGTGCAATACTGCCTTTTAAAAATGCATTCTTTAACTGCTGTTCATATGGGGAATCTTGTGTTTGATCTTCAGGAACCTGCATTCCACAGTGGTTATTAAAACATTCTAATAATCTGGCATAATACCGTTCAATAGTTTCACCTTCTTGTTGGATGCATTGATTAATGCAAGTCCAGTCTGCCCTAGGTTTCCATTTTTCAGAGATGCAGTCTGTAAGACCTTTTACTCTGTTGTCTAGTTCTGTGCTGCTATGTGGGAGGGGTCTGTGTGCAGCGTCACGGGGATTCCAGTTGCCACTAATCATGTGCCAATCTGGCCCCACAATTTGTCTAACTACTTTTTCTACCTCTTCTCTGTTTAAGTTATAACTCAGCCTCATTCCTTGTAAATCTTCTGAGAATTTTCTAAAATTAACTTTTGGTTTTGGATGGGGAATTCCCTCAGTAGCTTTCCGGATATCTTCCGGAGTCCAGGGTCTATACACTAAAATAGTTGGGTCCTGACCGTCTTGTCCTGCCTGAGGATTAGGTACTTCTATAAGTGGGCATATTTCTTCTTCACTCATAGACCGTGAATTTTTAACCATTTGATATAACTCAATGCCTTCATTTGAGTTACCTGCCCGTGTTTGAGACCTGGTCCCGATGGGATCTCTAATAAACGGTTTTACTTTTACAATGTCTCTATTTTCAGTGACAACAGGATATCATGGGGGTGAACTAACCTGTTCACTTGCTTCATATTCTGGTAAGGGAGGTGGAGGGGCCGATGCTATTATTAAGTTATTGTCTTCCTTGTCTAAAAACATTGTTTTTGAATTGTTGTTCTTTTGTTCCCTACGGTTTACTTCCTCAATCCACCTGTGTGCCTGAGGAATTCCTAATTTATGTTGCTTTTTTACCCGAGCTATGGAATTGGTTTTAAACTGTTTGACAAGTTTGATAAGCGAGGATTTTTCTAATTTTCCGTCAAATTCATACTTATTAACCCATTTTGAATAATATTTAATATTGTTGGCGCGCTGTGACTGCATGTATTTTGCATCTTTGGTTAACGGCGGATTTTGGGGTCTTTTTGTGCAATTATTACCCATTTTGTTCTACCCTTTTATTGTTATGTAACTTCTCTTATTTTTAACGTGGTACCACAGATTTTGTTATAGTCTCTTCAGAATGACTGCCTACCTATTCTGTTTCTCCTGATCTATGACAAGACAGTAATCTTTTCTGTCCCTGACTTGTAAAATACAGTCTTGACAAAAACAATACAAGTCTAGTCCCTGATCTAAAACAGAAAACAGAAAAAAGTAGATTCACCTTACCTGAGCCTACATGATTGATCACCTGATTCGCAGAGACCCGTCCTTCAGTCGCAGATCAGAAAGTGGCTGGCCTCTTTTGTACGACAATTCAGTCGGAGGGCTTTTCATATAAGAAGAACCGATTTGGTTTCTTCCCCGTACGGTTTCAACCACCTGGCCTGTCTGATCCGAGGTGAAGTGAGGGTTCCAGTCTGAAGGACCAATCTGTCAAAGGAAAAAACTTCAAAGACCAATTCACGTAAGGTTCAAGTATGGCACCCTTTATTACTTGCAGCAAGGAGACAAAACATGCAGATACAGGATTTGTCTAAATTACTAGTGAGCAGTATGCTACTTTTATACAGTTCTATGAAATGTTACTTTTCTATTACTGACATAGTTAGACACAGCTTTCTGTATTACTCTACAGAAAATGTTACTTAGATTTCCTGCTGACCTGTTCAGATTTAAAACTCACTATGTGTTACATAGAAAATGTTACTTAGATTTCCTGCTGACATGACTGGATTCTTGGTAATTTACAAAAACATTTGAGAAAAACAACATGGCCTTGGGGCTTATTTTTAGCCCACTACAAACTTTCTATTCTTCAGTTGTGCAGTTCTAATATATATGTGTTACATTTCAAGGTACATTTCTAGCTTAGATACAAGTAATGCTGACTATGGTTTATACTTTCAAGCTGCCTTTGTTTTTATTATCAATAGCTTCTGCAGCTGTGTACTTTCTCATGGCATAAGCAGAAAATCAATAACTCTTTGTTAAGTCTCATGACACTAGTAGAAATGAAACAATTATTATTTTCATGACATTTGCAGAAATCAAATGCTTTCCTGTTAATTTCCATAGCATAAGCAGATCATAGCTGCGCATATTTTCATGACATAACAGGATTGGAATGTCTCTAGTAGCTTGTACAGATTCATGCAGTGTGAACAGAATAAATGTATTAACCCTTTTAAACCTCAAATGCACTAAGCATGCATATTACTAATACATATTTTTCTAACAATGGATGACATTTTTATTTTATGGACTTGAAATTCTAATACGTTGAATGAATGTCTATGTTATATCAACCAGACTACAGACTGATTGATTTTCTCAGTGGCATAGATAAGGACAAGATGAGCTTTTTGGATATTTTGTTGTACAAGAATTATTATGTAGGTTTGTTGAAATCCTCTATTTATATTAAGCAACATATTCAAGCAGTTTGTTTCAGTTAGTCTCTCACCTCCTGTAGCAGAAGAAAAACATTGTGAAAGGACACCTGGTAAGATTGCCCAGTTTGGTCTCTGAAGACTACAGCTTTCTGGAACAGTGTGAATTTTTTTTTTACTATTTTTACTACCTTTTATTACTTTCTTTATACAAAAACATGTGTTTTGGTATGCAGATAATTTAACATGCTTTAACTGATTTTTTTTTAAATTTGGCTATAACGTATTTACATTGTCTGGTTTGAAAGGAAATACTAGTGCGTTCATATAATTAACTTTTTGGTCACATGGTGATAGTGGACAAGTCTATAAAAGAGGAAGCTGTGAGTGTTTAGTCTGATGAAGTTCCTTATGTTTGGAATGAAAGCAGTCATTAAATCAGTGTTCTTGTGGCATTACCTCCCTAGGCTGGCATTTTTTTTTATGTGAGGTACAAACTAAGAAATTTAATTTGAATGTCATCATTAGCTCATTTAGAGTGGCACAGGTGTGCTTTGCTATAGCACTATGAACAGCAGTAAGATAAGACATTCTACATCTTAACTAAGTATCAGTGCAGCACACAGAGTAAATTAAATGGGTTTAAACTAAGTGAAAGAGGATGCAAGGTTTAAATCTAGCTTGACACCTGTGATGCTGCTTGAAATGTTTGTAGCAGATATGAAAATGCAGAATGTGTCTTTTAATGGTATAACTGCAGATGAATGGAAATACAAGTCATATTTAGCCTTGAGTTTTGTTGTGTGGCGTATAATATATATATATATATATATATATATATATATATATATATATATATAGAGAGAGAGAGAGAGAGAGATTTTTTTGTCTTTGTAATTTCCACTCTGCTTCGAAGATTGCAAACAGGGCTCAAAGGTGAAGGAAAGAATGAACAATTTCATTTCTGAAATCTTGATTACCACAAACACATTTATCACTGATGTGTGGTATTTGTAATGCATGAGTGATGTGCACATGCTGTATAACTCTTTCTGTGACAGAAGCTGTAAACACAGTGACTCCGGTCTCATAACAGAGTTGGTCTAGGGTTTAATTCCATGCTGTGTGAAGGGAATGCAGAAATTATTACTCAAGATTTATGACTTACTTTAATCATGACTTCATATGCTGTCTTTTTTCCGTTTCTTGCCTTCTGCACTTGCTCATTGCAGAGCAATGCACACTCAAGCTCATCTGCTTAAGGAAAAAAATGAAAAATGTCATTTAGTCAGCATTCTGTAGCACAAATAGGTTAAGTGATGATGGGTGAACATCAGCACTCTGGACAGTACTGAGTGGAGAACATCCAGCTATTGGCTAACTATCTCTGTGGCATAAAGTATAAGTATAGTGTGATTCAGGGTTCAAATCCAATCCAGTTGTTGTATCTTTCAGCTTTTCCCGGCTAGGGATCGCCACAGCGGAACTCCGGTCCGCTAATGATTGGCAGTAGATTTTTACGTACTGAGTTGCCAGCCCTGACGCACAACCTTCAACGAAGGTACGCCCATTCACGCATGTCTCCACACAGAAGATGCTTTAGCTGAGAATCGAACAGGACAACATCTTCCTGAGAGGTGACAATGCTACCTCAGCACCACCACCGCAGTTTATTTTTACAAAAGGGTGTCTAAATGAAACTCCTGCCAACAATTGGATTAGAAAAGTAACACTACATACAAATAGCTATCATAATTATGTTTATTGCAAGAAATGTCTTATTAATGCTTTGATAACTACATTTTTCTAGGTATCATATCTCATTAATGAGTGTTTTATCCTACTGATTGTATTAAATTATGTTTTATCCTACTGATTTTATTAAATTACAAGCAATAGAACAGTGGACTTCTGGTTCTTTTTGTTGCTTAATGAGTTACTTATCAAATCCAGTTGAATGTGTGTGTACAATTGTTTTAGCAGAGTAATCATGATAATTAATTAATTAAAAACACACTTGTATATCTATGACAGGCAGAATACTTAAGTTAATATCATCTTTATTCCTCACATAACCCAACTCTATGTTTAGGACAGTATGCGCTGTGAAGAATGTATGTATCATACCCTGACCTCCGTTACTCAGTGCATGGCTTGTTTTAGCTCAGTGGATCCTGTTTGGGCATCCTGCAGACTACCACAGCACCAGAAACAAGGAAGATAGACTTTTTGATGACTATAACTACTTTTTTGCTTTTTTTTTTACAATTTTACTAACCACACTTCTAAAAGCCATGTTAAAGTAGTCTTGCTACTATTTCTACTGTATTTTAAATTGTTTTACTGTTTGTGCACTTGATTTCTGCTTAAATTCAAAGTTTAAACTGCATTTACTGTTGTAGGCTACACACTCAAGTGTGATATCCTTTTCTGTCCTTATTTACTATTTAATTGCATTTTGATGCTTAATTTAACCTTAAAAAACAAAAAAAAATTACTATATATTTCCTCATTTCCCACTTTTTTCTATTCTAGAATAGTCCAGATTCCAGATTTGTTGGTTAAAGGACTTTATTTTTGTGTTTCTCACTTGTCCAGACATTGCTGTGGTACAGGGAGGTCTTTCTGCTTACCCGTGGGAGTGGTAAGCATTTAGCTGCCTATATGTCGCTAGAGGAGTGGCTTCCAGCTCAGGAATTGTACCCATAGCTGGCCTTAGGCATAGGCCAACTAGTCGGCAGCCTAGGGCACCACTTTAGCAGGGGCGGTTTTCCAATATTTATTTGGTGTAGGTAGACCAGGATAGGGGCACCAGGTGGTGTGGTGAGGGGAGCTGTGGAGCCCTTTTGCCTAGGGCACCAGTTGACCTAAGGCCGCTCCTGATTGTACCTCATTGGCCTTTTGGGTCTGCTTTCTATCCTTTTTAACTTTCTGGCTTAAAAACCTGTGTGTGCATGGGTTTGTGCTTGTTTTAGCTCAGCGGATCCTGTTTGGACATCGTACAGACTACTACAGCACCAGGAAAGAGAGCCTTTTGGAGGACTAAAAGTACCTTTTTGGCTTTTTTTTTTTTTACTGTTTTGCCAACCACACTTCTAAAAGCCATGTTAAAGTACTCTTGCTACTATTTCTACTGCATTTTAAATCATTTTACTGTTTGTGCACCTTATTTCTGCTTAAATTCAAAGTTTAAAAACTGCATTTACTCTTGTGGGCTTCACACTCAAGTGTGAAAGCCTTTTCTGTGTTTATTTACCATTAAATTGCATTTTTCTGCTTAGTTTAACCTTAAAAAACAAAAAAATGGCTATCTGTGCATTTTCCACCTTTTTTCTATACTAGAATAGTCCAGATCACAGTCTGCTGGTTCCAGGACTTTATTTTTGTGTTTCTGAGTTGCCCAGACCTTGCTGTGGTAGAGAGAAGTCTTTCTGCTTATCAGTGGGAGTAGTAAGCATTGACCTGCCTATCTGTCACTAGAGGAGTAGCTTCCCGCTCAGGAATTGTACCTCATTGACCGTTTGGGACTACTTTCTATCCCTTTTAACGTTCTGGCTTAAACACCAGTGTTTGCATGGGTTTGCACTTGTTTTAGCTCAGCGGATCGTGTTTGGGCATCCTGCAGACTACTACAGCACCAGAAATGAGGAAAAGAGTATTTTTTTACTGATTATAAGTACCTTTTTGGCTTTTTTGACTTTGTTTTGCAAACTGCACTTCTGCAAGCCATTTTAAAGTAGTCTTGCTACTATTTCTACTGTTAAAAAAATGACACCAAAAGAACTGAACTGAGACAAAAAATCCAACCACAGGACCACCGGAATAACTTTCTTTAGTGCTTTCACTCACTTTAATACACATGAGCTTCATCAGAACAAACATTACATTCATTACAAACTACTTAAATATCACTTGATATCAAATCACATGACTTTCCATTTAAAAACCTTAAAGTAACCTTTCTATTTATATTCAAATGTTTTTTTTTTAAAATAAATAATATTGATCAAATAATTAATGTACATATTTCTGACTTAACAACATATAATCTAATGATTTAAATATATATATATATATATGTATAAATTAACAAATAAAAATTGAATTTATACAATTATTTAATTCTGGCCATCTGCAGAAAACATTTCATGTTGACTGCCCCATTGAGGCCAGGAGGTTCATCAGCTATTAACAATATTTGCCACAAACTTTCCTTACACTCCAAAAGTGTCTTATAGGTTCCAGAGAACAAGTCAGTGTTGACCCTTTCCAAAACAAAAAAAGAAAACTTCTTAAACAAAACACATTCCGTGGCATGAACAGCGAGAGCATTGTTGACATCTTTTTTCTTTATGGCTAAACTATGCTCATAAATTCTTTTGTTTAATGCTCTAATAGTTTTCCCAATATAAAATTTTTGGCATGTATCACATGTTGCACAATATACCACATTGGTCGTACTACAATTATATCGCGCTCTAGCCACAAACTTTCTTTTTAAATGTTTAAATTCTAAGCTAGACACGTTACTCATGTATCTACACTGTCTGCATCTACCACATGACAAACTTCCAACTGAACAAATCACTGAACTTGTGATCTGATTTCTCTTGGATTCTAGAATTTGCTTAATACTAGTGACCTTTTTGTAACAAACAATGGTTTCTCCCCTAAAATTGTGACTAATTCTGTACTGTCCATTATTACCTTCCAGTGTTCCATGAGAATCGTTCTTATTACACTCATCTCGTTACAAACAGGTATAGGAAATGCTAACGTAAAATTCGTATATCCATTATTTGTAACACTGTGAGTTGTAACCCTTAGAGTGTCACTGTTGCCCAAAATTGGACGTGCAGAAGTCACTCTAAGCTGTTTAACTTCCTGAACTATCTTGCAAAGCCAGTTCAAATCATAACCTCTTTGATGAAAAAAGCTTAACAATTTATCTACCTCCTCTAAAAAAATCGAATGTTGACTGGTCAATCTACTGAGTCGTATGAACTGACCTTTGACAACCCCACTTTTCATATGAACAGGATGTAAACTCTCTCTGTGTAAATATTGATTGACAAAGGTATTCTTTCTAAATATCTGACTTTGAAATCTCAGGGTGTTCATGTCAAAGGTGAGATGCAAATCCAAAAAAAATCTATGGAGTCCCCAAAACTAACAACAGTAAAATTCAAAAAGGTAGTACTACTATTAAGATGCTCAACAAAGAGTAGAAAACTGTCATAGCTGCCCTTCCAAAGAAAAATTAAATCATCTATGTATCATCTATGTATCGCCTGTAAAATTAACTATTTCTACTGTATTTTAAATCATTTTACTGTTTGTGCACTTGATTTCTGCTTAAATTCATAGTTTAAACTGTATTTACTGTTGTAGGCTACACACTGAAGTGTGATAGCCTTTTCTTTGCTTATTTCCTGCTTAGTTGCATTTTCTGCTTAATTTAACCTTAAAAACAAAAAAAAAATACTATCTGTTTGCTTGTTTCCCACCTTTTTTCTATACTAGAATAGACCAGATCACAGATTTGCTGGTTTAAGGACATTATGTTTGTGTTTCTGAGTTATCCAGACCTTGCTGTGGTAGAGGAAAGTCTTTCTGTTTATCAATGGAAGTGGTAAGCATTGAGCTGCTTATCTATCACTAGAGGAGTGGTTTCCAGCTCAGGAAATGTACCTCATTGGCCGTTTGGGGCTGCTTTCTATCCATTTCAACTTTCTGGCTTAAAAGCCCATGTTTGTATGGGTTTGTGCTTGTTTTATCTCAGCCGATCCAATGTGGGTGTCCTGCAGACTACTACAGCACCAGGAATGAGGAAGTGAGACTTTTTGCTGATTATAAGTACCTTTTTGGCTTCTTTTGACTGTTTTCGCTAACCACACTTTTAAAAGCTGTTTTAAAGTAGTCTTGCTACTATTAATACTGCATTTTAAGTTGTTTTACTTTTTGTGCACTTGATTTCTGCTTAAATTCAAAGTTTAAACTGCATTTGCTGTTGTAAGCTAAACACTCAAGTGTGATAGCCTTTTCTTTGCTTATTTACTGTTTAATTGCATTTTTCTGCTTAATTTAACCTTAGAAAACAAAAAAACAAAAAAAAAAATACTATCGGTTTGCTTGTTTCCCACCTTCTTTCTATACTAGAATAATCCAGATCACAGATTTCCTGGTTTCAGGACTTTATTTTTGTGTTTCTGAGTTGTCCAGATTGCTGTAGCAGATAGAACTTCTGCTTATCAATGGGAGTGATAAACATTGAGCTGCCTGTCACTAGAGGAGGGGTTTCCAGCTCAGGATATGTACCTCATTGGCCGTTTGGGGCTGCTTTCTATCTCTTTCATCTTTCTGGCTTAAAAACCCATGTTTGTACAGGTTTACACTTGTTTTAGCTCAGCAGATCCTGTTTGGGTGTCCTGCAGACTACTGCAGCACCAGTAACGAGGAAGAGAGACTTTTTGCTGATTATAAGTACCTTTTTGGCTTTTTTTAGCTAACCACATTTCTAAAAGCCATTTTAAAGTAGTCTTGCTACTATTTCTACTGTAATTTAAATCATTTTACTGTTTGCACACTTGATTTCTGCTTAAATTCAAAGTTTAAACTGCATTTACTCTTGTAGGCTACACACTCAAGTGTGATAGCCTTTTCTTTGCTTATTTACTGTTTAATTGCATTTTTCTGCTTAATTTAACCTTAGAAAACAAAAAACAAAAAAAAATACTATCTGTTTGCCTGTTTCCCACCTTTTTTCTATACTAGAATAGTCCGAATCCCATATTTGCTGGTTTCAGGACTTTATTTTTGTGTTTCTGAGTTTCCAGACCTTACTATGTTAGAGGGAAGTCTTTCTGTTAACCAGTCGGAGTGGTAAGCATTGTGCTGCCTATCTGTCACTAGAGGAGTGGTTTCCAGCTCAGGAATTATAACTCATTGGCTGTTTGGGGATGCTTTCTATCCATTTCAACTTTCTGGCTTAAAAGCCTGTGTTTGCATGGGTTTGCACTTCGTGCAGTGCCACTTAGCTAGGGTTAAACTATTACCTGCTCCAGAAAGTCTGCTCTTTAATTTTCCCTTAAAACTAGCCAGTTTTCCAGTCTTAGCACTCAAACTGATTCTTTGAGCTCAGCACTTGCTTAGAACTCATTGTAAGCACTAGATATTCTATAAATTGCTACAGCACTCAATTTGTCTTACTAAGTAAAGAGGAAAACAGTTCTAGTACTTCAATAAACAAATAGTTATCCAGGCATGGCTGAGGGTCAGCTCTCGGTGCTTTCTGCTGTCCACCTGGTGAATCTGAGAATCTTGGTGAAATGTAGCAATTGCCTCATGTACACAGACAACCCTCTCCTCCTACTACCCAACACTACAACCTGTGAGAAATCCACTTATATAGCCAAGCTGGAAGCTAAGCTCTCACCTGCCAAAACTGGACTAGTCAGTCAAGAAGAGAAGGTAAATACCTGCACCACACTATGCACAGTACATTGTCCTTCAAAATCTACACCACCAAAACCCACACATAGTAACACAAATCACACACCTACATTCACGGATGCTCTTAATAAAAATCTGCCCAAGCAACAGAGATCTCCAAAGCTGAAATGCAAACAACCACCACTCCCCAACACAACCCAAGCAACACATTGCTCCCAAAAAACAGTGTGTCATTCAACCTCAGCACCTAAGGAAAAACAACGTACCGAACACACTAGTCATAGATGACTCTATAGTCAGGCACACTGATGTCCCACTCACCAGGCTAAACAAGGAGAAAATTACAGTCAGCTGCCTGTTGGGTGCCAGGATCCACCACATAATGCATGCACTCAGGTCACTCCACAACAAGTACAAGTACGACTCTGTCATTATCCATGTTGGAGTGAATGACCTAAGACGTACCTTCCTGGACTGCATGAAAAGAAACATGGAGGAGGTCTCGGATCTTGTAGCCCAGGCAGGTATGACCCTAGCCCTGAGTAGCATCCTGCCATTCCCCCAGAATGATACCATAGTACAAGGACAAAATGACTGACTTCAACAATTGGCTAAGATCTTGGTGTTATTCTAAGAGGATCCAGTATCTGTCTGCCTGGGGTGACATAACTGACATACCATGATGCTTTGCCAAGGATGGCCTGCAGCTGTCACCCCTGGGAATCCAGATACAGGCTAAGGCTCTTTCTAACCCTATAGTGCCTTTTGTAGGCAGGTTCAAATGACAAAATTACCACTGTAACAGGCACAAGCAAGCACAATTTGAGGGTAATGTTACTCAATGCTAGAAGTCTAAACCTCAAAATGCACTCACTCAAGGAGCTCCTCAAAATGGAGAACATTGACATCTGTGCAGTGACATAGATCTGGTTCAAGACTCCAAAGAGCATCCCTGCAATACCAGGCTACAGGTCATACCACACCTTTTGGACACCTAACCTGGACCAAAACACTAAAGCTGGAGGCATGTCCATATTCACCAAGGATATCCACACCTCCTGGTTAGTTGCCCAACATAATCCATCCAAGATTCTCCAGGTGCAACTAACACTAGGCAAGACTGCAATCCAAATTTTAGCTTGCTACAGATCCCCCATCATGCCCCACGATTCTCACTCCACTTTTCTTAACATACTGGAAATATTAAAGTACAACCAAATACCCTTATACTGGGTGACTTCAACTACCCCACCATTAACTGGGAAAATTACTCATGTACCAACACATTTGCTCAACGATTTTTGGAATTCATACATTCCAATGGCTTAGATCAACTTATCCATACCCCCACCATGGGCACCAATATCCTAGACCTGGTCATTACCAACATGGGCAACTGATGGTCCACAACAGAGGTTAGCTCGTCATTAGTCAGATCCAACAATAAGCTAATTACCATACACATCCACATCCCGCCCCCACCCCCATTAAGGTAACCACTGTAAAACACTTCTCCAAAGCCAACTTCATGCTTTTCAAAACAAAAGTAGAAGTACGACTGCTGAATCTTACACCAATGCTCTGCATGAATACATACACACATGCATGGACTGTGCTATCCCAAATCGAACCAAGATGCTCTCCTCCAAAAAATGGAAGCCAATCTGGTGATCCCCTGCCATAAACAAACTCTACAACAAAAGGAAGAAACTGTTGCAAAAAAGAGTAAAATTCCAAGATTGGAAAAACTCCCTTGTCAGCCTCAGTAAGATGCTGAGATCCCTCATAAGATCCTCCAAAGCTAGTTACAAAAACAAAATCACCACAGACAACCACAAGGCATTCTATAGTGATGTCAAGAATCTGAATGGCAACACTCAGATCTGCTCTGAGTTACAGCACAACGGCACAAATTATACAGAACCAACTGATATTGCCAACATCCTGGCAGATGGGTTCAGTGCTAACTTCACCCCCCTCTCACCCCCTAAAGGGCCCATCTCAATACCAGAAGAATCCCAAGTCCCAGTAATCATGGCCACACAGGTAAAACCACACTCTCCAAAGCCAAGAATACAGCATCCATGGGACCAGACAACATCCCAAGCTGTGTTCTGCATGAACTACAAAACAAACTGGCACCCCACCTAAGTACCTTGTTTAATTAATCTCACTTCAGGCTTTGTGCCTACTGAATAGTGCACAGCTACGGTTATCCCACTCAACAAGGGGGATCCACCACGGACCCTGGAAACTACAGCCCCATTAGCCTGATGAGTCTGATCTGCAAAGCCATGGAACTTATCATCATGGAATTTATAAACAAAGACATAGGTAACCTTCAGACTCTGGACTCCACTCAGTTTGGGTACGTGACAGGCATATCATGTCTCCTAAATCTGATTGACTTCTTTGAAGCAGTCACCAGAGCCGTGGACGAGGGTAAAGTGGTTCGCACAGCCTATCTAGACCTCACCAAGGCATTCAACACCATCCCCCACTATGGAATCATTGATAAACTCACTAAACTGGGCATAAATCCCTATGTCACACGATGGGTTGCCAGCTGGCTCACTGACAGAACCCAAACCGTGAAAGTAGCCAACTCCAAATCTGACTCCAGACCAGTGACTATTGGAATACCACAGGGTTCAGTCCTAGGTCTACTCCTGTTTGGCATCTACTTTTCTGATATTCAGGCCAACGTAGAGGGTCTTTGACTAATAAAGTTAGCAGTCAACCGCAAACTGGGAGCCATTATTGAATCCCCAAATGATGTGGACATTCTACAAATGGGCATCACTGAGACAGATGCCTGGCATCAAGCCATGGCATCAAGCTCAATGCCAAAAAATGCATAGTCATCCCCTTTGAGAAAAACCCTGTGACCATGAACTACCACATAGCAATAGTCCACTTAACACTGAAAGTGCAATAAGAGACCTAGGGACACAGGTGGACAGTAGTCTCTCCTTTGATAAACACATTGCAACAGTAGTCAGGAAATCCTTCTACATGGCACACCTAATCACAAAAGGTTTTTCATCAAGAAAAATGGAGGTCATTGATCATTTCTACTAATCTCTCATTAGACCTATTATTAAGTAGAATGCCACATTTGGTATGTACCTCACAAGACATTTACAACTGGAAAGGCCACAGAAATACCTCACAAAGAGGATCACCTCACCGGCCTCAAACAGATGCCCTATGCAAGCTGTTTCAAAAAACTCCAGCTATACTCTGTCACATATCACCTACTCAGAGGTGATCTCTGTCTAACATACAATGCCATGTCAAATTCAGAGCTGTTGGACATGCTACACTTACAAAAATCCCAATCCCTCTGAGCTCCAGGGACCTAAGCCTTGTCACCACAATAAACAAAACATGCTGGAGAGATAGGTCCCTGTCCCAGACACTCCCCATACTTTGGAACGGACTGCCCATTCATGTCAAGAAGAGTACCTCATTAGCCCTCTTTAAGAAAAATCTTGATGATTAGATGGGAAATAGGCAATTCACCCTGGAGATCACTTCTGTGGCTCTGCTTGACAGGGGCACAGGAAAATAATTTTTAGGTGGCGAAAGCTGGGGAATCTTCATGGCTAGGCTTGTACAGGCCCTAGGGCTGATAGCTTAGTACCTACCTATGAACCTATGAAAGTCTATCAATTTCACATACATTTAGAAACAGTAATACTGCCTTTTTTATAGAAATGCATTTCACAGGACTTCTTAATATCATGTGGATACATGCATATCTGAAGTATGTCTCCATTCATATTGAATACAGTATATCTGTAATGAAGATGGTTCCAAGGGAGTTCTCCTGTAGCAATGACAAATAATAACTTTGCTTGAAATGTATGCATTATTTATTCTATAACTTTGATTCCAACATTGTACTTCAAACTTTTTACAGTGTTTAATTCCCAAATGTTATGTGCTAAGTCATCCTATTTAGCCCACAAACTCCAAGGATAACAAGCCATTAAGCATGTCAGTATTGGCCATTTGAAAAAGTGAAAATAGGTTGAGCATCACACATGGCAAATCTCACTGCCATGGTTCTATCTTCATCGCTGTTTGATAAAATATATTCCTCTTTATCTGCCAATGCTTCTCCCTGCTTTCCATTGCACAAATGTAGTTCATATGGTTGTTCATATTTGTGTACTAGCTGCTAAATGCGAGATTGGAATTTGGTGCCAATTCAGACATAGAGTTGTTGCTTGATTCTGCAGGAATGGTGTGTGAGGGAGATGATAGTGCTACATTTAGAGCACAGAAGTGGAGTGTTGAGGAAGCGAAGATTATTGTGGCACTCCTTGTGAAGTGCTATAGTCATTGGCTGCTGCAGAGGGACTATATTGGGTCTCAGTATAAGACTGAGGCTTGCAACAGCTTAGCCAAGGCTGTCTCCAGTGCAACAGGTATCACACACACTGGGGAGTAATGTTGTCACCACTATAGTGACTTGAAATGATACAAGAAGGACCTTCTTAGCTGATGAAAGGATGAGTTTAGAACTGCTGACACCCCTCAGTTGTGTAATTACACTGACACAACACCATTCAATTATATAGAATGAAGTCAACAGCCAAGATTGGTATTCATTATGCTTTGATCTCTCTTCTTCTCTATTGTACAGCTGCTGAAGACATTGCAGTGAACAGCGAAATGCACCAAGAGAAGTCAAATCACCAGAGAGGCAAGGGTACGTATGCATCAGGACTTACTGTAAGCATAATAACTATTGTAATTGTATGCAGTATGGTAGTATTGTAATAAATAGTTGCACTTATGACATCATAGCAGTGAAACTGATTAATGGTACAACAGAGTAAGACCTTCCTATCATCAGGCATATAGAAAAGATGCTTTGTCATGTTGCCCAGACAATGCTACATCAAGCACTCACACAAGGAACTAAATTATGAGACAATGATGACAGTTCTGAGGGTGACTAGATGCTCACTGTTCTCAGGCTTGATGTGGATGTGCCTCCAATTTCCCCTGCCTATCTCCAATCATGATAGCCTCCAACCTTTTGTGTTTGTCACCATCCTTGTCTGTCTTGTTTGTCCTGTATGTCTGTGACTGGTTACTCACCTAACCAACCTATCTGACCTTCACATGACTAAGCCCCTTCCCTAACATTCCTCTCTCTTTGGAAGTAAAAAAATAAAAACATGGGTACCTGTCTCACAAAAAAATTAAAGATCCATACATAGCTCTTCAGTTCATCTATTTGGCACAAATGGCTCTGCAACACTATTGTGTGTGCTGTCACCAACTCTTGGTGTGGTGGCAGTCCAAATTCAGCAACTTCAGTCTACACTTTTACATTTATGTTGTAAAGAAGTGGATAGCTATGTTTCTGTCCCACTGTCAGCCTGGAAATTCCTCTATTCTTTCCCCTATGTCATCACTTCTACTTGCCCCCCCCCATCTTCACCACTTTCCTGTCAACTCCCCCTTTTTCACATGTTTAATCTGGTCAAAAACAGAATCACGCATAAGACACATGGCCAGAAATGGCCCATAAGAAAGCCTTCACTTTTTTCCCTCAGTATTTGCATGGATGTTGCCATTGCACATCAATGCCAAGTGATGGTGTATTGCTGTTCATGTCCTATGGCAAAACCTGTTCAGTTGTTGCTATCACCTGTAGTAGTCCACGTATCCTTGTGCAAAGGTACTTACATATGCTGCACGATAGGAATCAAAGTAAAGGCAGAGTAAAATAAATACCTGGCAACAGTTACTCTAATAGTTCTTTGTCTACTGGAGGTAGCAAAGTGTAACTTCCTCTGTGGAAAGTTGACATAAATCAGTTGTTGGAAGATTCATTTTTGCCCATAGCATCAAGGGACAATTCCAAATGTATATGTCACATTATTTCTTACTGGGATTTTGTACTTCTATGATATGTTTCATGACACATATCTTAATTTATTTCCAGTTACAACCTTTAAGTAACAGATTTTGAAAGCATTTGCAAACACATCCATGACTGTAAGATTTTGTAAAACACCCTTATTCTGCTCATGCCTTAATCAGGTTTTGCTTGTCCTTCAGCATCTTGATCCCCAGAGCCATCAACTAATGATACAAATCATGATAGATGAATAATGAGGGCACACCATAAAGATGTGCATTAATGGCCCATAACACCAACCTTTCATATGTGTATGTCCATCTGACTCTATCTTCACCCCTTCTTTCTCAACCCTTTCTACTGTTGACTATTCCTTATGCTAATGCATGCAAATTTCTTCTCATGGCATTTTCATACTGTTATTACTTTGCTGGAGAACCTACATCTTCCATTGGCTGAATAGGTTATCACCGTCCCTACAAAAGTGTGATTTTGAGATGTATGATGACTGGGGTGCTGAGATAGTGATCAAGTATAGAAACTTTATATTTTTCACCTTGAAAACACTTTGAATCCAGCATTAGGTGAAGCTTACTGTCTGTTTTTATGTGTCTTTTCTGTGAATGTGTTCCCTATGTGTCTGTCTAACCCCTTCTGTTTTACCAGTTGTAATCCTCAGCATTTGTGTGAGGCCTGCCAACAAGTAAGTGTGTGATGCTAAATGCCATTTCAAGTGTTATTGCAAAATGTGGTGAGTTTGTGCCCTACACTGCATTGGATACCCAAATAATTTGTGATTTCCCTTGAAGCATGTTTGCTATATAGTAGGTATAAAAGATTATAAGATTATTTCAGTAGGCATTACTGACACAATTTGGGCAAGCAACATACTTAGGATAGTCATTCCTATGTAATCTTACAGTCATGATCAAAATGAATTACAATAATCATTGGTTAAATTGTTTCTTGGGTGATACTTAGATACACAATGAATTTCTGAGTCTTTGGCTTTTCTGAGAAGGCTCTAAGCATAAACTACAAGCACTGCTGATAATTCCCTGTTGGGGTAGGAAAATAAAACTACATATTTTTTGTCTATGAGTTGCTTAAACTGATAGAGCTGTTTTCTGTTTTACCTGCTCCACGTTGTTTTCTGTTTTAAGAAATCTGCTTGGGCTGGTGTTTTTGTTCTATGAGAGAGAGATGTGCACTTAAATTATCTAGGCTGCACATTTTACATGTTTTATTAATTAAACTGTTTCTTGAGTGACAGTTAAATACACAGTGTATTTATGTGTCTTTTGTCTTTTCTGAGAAGACTCCAATTATAAACTACATGCACTGCTGGTGATTCCCTACTGAGGGAGGAAAGTGAACCTATACTTTTTGTCTGTAAGTTGCTTAAGCTGATATTGCTGCTTTTTGTTTTACCTGCTCCATTTTGTTTTCTGTTTTAAGAAATCTGCTTGGCGTTTTTGTTCTATGAGATGGATATACACTTAAATTATCTAGGCTGCACATTTCACATTTTTTTCCATTAGTTAGATTTTTCCTTGAGTGATACTTAAATACACAGTGTATTTCTGGGTCTTTGTCTTTTCTGAGAAGACTCCAAACATAAACTACAATCACTGCTGGTGATCCCGTTAGTTGTTTTTCCCACCTACCCTTTGCTAGTTGTTTTTTCCACCCACCTCCCTTTCCTTAATGTGTTTTAAATCTGGTGATTTTAAGCTGCCCACCCATATTGTAAATTGAGCTTCATAAGCTCCTTTTTTTCTACACTGCTGTTGATATCTTTCATTATTTATTTGCCTTCCCTTGTGCTTAATTTGAAAAAAAGTGCATGTTGCCTCTCTTTGTCTGTTCTGCTGATTTACTTGCTCTGAATTCATTATCTAGCTAGCTGTTGAATAAAGTAGTGTATTTTTACACTCTAGCAAGCAGTTTCCTGTGTTGTTCCATGAAGCGGTCAGTGCATTTCCATCTAGTGCACTGGGTCATAGCCTGGTCTGTTTAGGTTTGGGAACCATTTGAGCTTTCTGCATGTAGTTTTATTGACTGGAGGGCTTATTAATCAGCTTATCTTGTCTTTAGTGCCTTTATAAATTCTGTACAATTCAATGACTCTTGGTTCATTTCTACAAAGCAAAGTACTTTATTGAATAATCACACTTTTATAAGTTGTTTAAAGTACATTGATGTATCCTTATCTTTAGGTTTGTTTGTGGTAGCATTTTGTATATTTAAGTTTGTTTGTGGTAGCATTTCTCTCAGGATACTCCTTTACTGTGTTTTCATATTAGGAGGACTGGGATTATTTATCTAGTGGCAGCATATGTTTACCTAGTCTATAAGAAGTCTGAACTGGGAAGCACACAAAAGGGCTCTAAGTATAGTCATTGTATTAGCCAGAAGGCTCAGTCAACTTTCTGCATTTCAAGTTGTTGTTGTTTGTCTTTTCGGCTTTTCCCGGTCAGGGGTCACCACAGTGGAACTCTTGTCCGCTAATGATTGGCAGTAGATTTTTATGGTGCCGAGTTGCCAGCCTGATGCCCAACCTTCAATGAAGGCATGCCCATTCACGCATGTCTTTCGAATGCCACTCGACCACGGGGAGGACATGCAGACTCCACATAAAAGGCACTCCAGCCGAGAATCAAACAGGAGAACCTCTTGCTGTGAGGCAACAACGCTACCACTGCACCACCGCTTACAAGTTTTCTGCATTTCCAGTGCTGGCACAAATTTGGCACATTTGCATGGAACTGTTGGCTGTGCTAGTGCTCTGTAAAGATGTAAATATCTGGAAACACTACTTATTTTCATTATACTGTGAAAGTTTACTGTGCTACTTACCTTATTATAACACCCTGGACTATTGCTGCTCAGGGAGCATCTGATTTGGTGCTGGAAAGCATTGCTGGTAAGGTTAACTGCAGATTACACCAAGTAAGCACACTTCCCTCATCCAGTTACAAACACCCTCCACTCCCATTCCTTTCAAGTACACATTAGGACTTGCAACAATGGATGGACACTTTCCTGCTATCTCTGCATCCAGTTTGGCGGACATGGTATTCTGAGGTAATCTAACAATTGCCTTATGTACACTGACAGTCACTCAGTTCTCAAACAGACAAATACAATATGTGAGAGATGTAGTTACACATTAACATTGGAGACTAGACTCTCACATACAGCCATAAAAGGCAACAGACAGGTTGTCTGCAAGTCACTCACTGCACCCACAAAAGATGACACACATAGACTTTCACAGACCCACATATGCAGAGATGATCACATGCAACTTAGCCAAACCTCAGAAGCCTCTCAGGCACAGTCCTTAGAAACTCGAAATGCACACAACAAGACAATTCCCAACACAACACATAAAGCCACATCTCATTGTGCTTCAACTACTAATCCCATAAGGCAAAACACCACACAATCCAATATTCTGGTCATAAGAGACTCCATTATGAGACACAATGATGTCCCTCCCTCCCTCTCTCTAGGTTGGATAAGGAGAAGGTTACAGTTAGTTACCCGTCAGGTGTCAGGATTCACCAGATCATGCAAGCACTATTGTCACTAAACCCCAAGTACCAGTATGACTGAGTCATAGTCCACATGGGCATAAATGACCTGAGATATACCTCCAGGACTACTTGAAGAAAGACTTGATTGAGCTTGCAAAATAGGTGTCATAGTCAGGTATGAGTCTAGCATTGAGCAGTGTTCTACCATCTCTAAGAATGATGCAACAATACCAACTCAAAGTGATTGACTTTAATAAGTGGCTTAGCTACTGGTGTCATTCCAAAGGAGTTCAATACTTGTCAGGCTGGGAGAACATGGTTGATAGGTGACACTACTTTGCCAGGGATGGTTTTCACTTATCTCCTCTAGGCTTTTGGATAGTGGCAAAAACATTATCCACCTCAAAGTGCCTTTTTTAGGCATTGCCAAACAGACAAACTTTCCAATATAAGAGAAGCTACTCAGAACAAGCTGAAGGTGTTACTGTTCAATGCTAGGAGCCTCAACATGAAACTGTACTCCCTGGAAGCTCTCCTCACCCTGGAGAATACGGTTGTCTGTGCAGTTACTGAGACATGGTTCAAAGCCATGGAAAGCACTCTAGTAGTACATAGCTATAATGCTTTTCATACATTCTGACCACTCACTGAACATGAAAGAGCAAAATGGGAAGATGTATCTGTCTACATAAAGGATAAGCACACCTCAAGTCTGGTCAAACAATATGATATGTTTGAGCTATTCCATGTCCAACAAACCATGGGAAAAATCCATTACCATATTCTTGCTAGCTACAGGTCTTCCACTATGAACCAGAAAACCCATACATCATACCTGAAGTTACTAGAATCCCTCACCACTCAGCCCAATACCATACTCATGGGTGATTTTGTGGTATGTAATCAGAAATATAAAATTAAAATTATTATAATTGTAATTCTTCCTGTGTTATTTATGTTTCTCAGTGTACTCAATGTTCTTGCTTCTATGTGGGAAAAACTTCTAGATGATTGGGAGTTCATATGTATGAGCATTTTCAAGATATTAAAAATGCTAAGCAAACTAATGCATTATTTAGGCATGTCAGTAAAAACCCTGGCCATGATTTTCTGTTTTCAGTAATAGATTCTATTAGACTTGATATTCAAGGAAAAATAATGGAGGAGCATTTGATTTTTAAAGAATTGCTTTGGCAAGTCGGGTTAAATGCAACAGTGTATCCTGGTTTGAATGAAGCTTGCTCTTTAGTCCCACTTTTAAAACTTAAAGATTTTCAACTATAAGTAACATTTTGGTAATGTATTTAACTGTATAATTATATTCTATATAATGTTTTATATTGTTTAACATAGTGTTTTGCCTGTGTGGTGCAGCTTTTAGATTTTAATTGATTTATTGCTTAATGATGCCAAGTGTTTAATTTGTTGGGTATAAAAGAGCTTATGGGGTAAGAGCGCAGTAGTTCTGATGAAGTTCAGTTTATCCTGAACGAAAGCGCTCAACTGCTAATTCCAATAAAGAGGATTTATTTTACTGCACTTGTGTTCCAATGGTTTTCTGTATTTGAGGAGCTTCGTTTTTGCTGTTTATGGCTACTGGTTATTGAGTCATGGGTGATTTGAACTACACCTCCATTAATTGGTAGGCATACAAACCACTAACATGCAGGCCCAAAGATTTCTTGACTTTGTAAATTCAAATGCCCTGGACTAGCTAGTCTTCACTCTCACTGGGGGAACAAATATGCTAGATCTGGTACTCACAAATATGGGCAAGTGCTGCACCCCCCAGTGTTATGTCCTCACTAGTAAGATCAGATCACAAAACGGTCTCCTTTGGTAAAACTAGTCCCCCCCACCTAACCACAAAAAATTTAAGAACTTCTCTAAGGTAAATTGCTCCCTATTAAGGGATTGCATGTCTAGTTGCCAAGCTCCCCCAAATCCAGAAAACACAGAAGCCTGTGCAGTGACATACACAAAAACCATGTATGACCATGTAAACAACAGCATAAAAACAGGAGTACCAGACCAAAATAAACACAGGTCAAACCACAAAAACAAGCCTTCTTGGTAGACCTCTAGTATTAACAGGGTGTACAACAAAAGAAAGAAAAACTTGTCAAGAAGCAAGAGGGAATGTACACAACAGAGAACTAAGTACCTCATTAGTCTAATCAAGTGAATCAAGGTACTAGTCAAGTCTCTGAAAGCAGACTTTGAGATAACAATAGCCTCCAAATTTAAAGATAACCACAAGGCATTGTTTAGTTATGTCTGCAAATTTAAGGTCAACATCCAATAATGTGCAGAATTAGTTGTAAATGGCATCACCTATACTTAGCCGGAAGACATACCAAATCTGCTGACTGACAAATTCAGCTCAAATTGCACCTCTCCATTTCCCCAAGTTCTCCCTCAAATAATACCCTCCACCACTCCACTGCCAATTATCACAAAATAACAGGTTGCTCCTGCACTCTGTAATGCTAAAAACAAAGCTTCAATAGGGCCTGACAGTATACCAGGTTATCTCTGAAACAGCTTAAATCAGGAATTATCAGGCCCATTAGGATCTCTATTTAACCAAAGCCTCCAGACTGGCTTTGTCCCAGTAGAGTGGACGACAGCAACAGCCATCCCTCTGCATAAAGTGGGACCATCTAGTGACCTGGGAAATTACAGACCCATAGGATAACTAGTTTTAAATGTAAGGACATGAAAAGGATAAACATGGACCTGATAAGTAATGACACAGGAGACCTCAGAACACTGGGCATGACCCAGTTTAGCTTTGTTAAGGGCAGGTCATGCCTACTGAACCTGGTGATTTCTTTGAAAAAGTCACTAAGGCAATGGATGAGGGTAAAACAGTACATACCACATATCTCGACCTGACCAAGGTATTTGACATAATTCCCCACTTAGGTATTATAAATAAACTCAGAAAAGTGGGAATAAATCCCTATGTCATCAGATGGATAGCCAATTGGCTCACAGACAGGACACATGATTAAAGTGAGTGAATGAAGACCCAGCAACAGACCAGGAACTAGTGTTGTGCCACAGGGCTCAGTCCTGCGACCATTCCTGATCAGAATATACATCTCTGAATTCAAGCAAATGTGAAGGGCCCCTGAATGACCAAGTTTGCTGACAACTGTAAACTGGGGGCAATCACTGAATCCCCCAGTGATGTAGATATCCTTCAGGAAGGTCTAGATCAGACAGATGATTGGTACCAGAACCATGGGCTAAAGCTAAATGCAAAAAAAAAAAAAATGATGATACTCTTTGGGAAGTCAAATACCCATGCAAATTACAGCATCAATAGCACACTCCTTAAAGTAAACTCAGAGGTGAGAGCTCTAGGTATGCAGATAGATAGTAGCCTGAACTTTGACAGTCATGTGTCAAATGATCTACATACTTGACTTGAACCCTGCTTCAGCTTTACTTTTTCATTTAGATCACTGAGCTTGCACCTTGTGCCACACAGAAAGCTAGGTGGCAGGTGGATTTTCTCCATTCAGCATTGTCCAGAGTAGTTCTGATGGTTGTGCCTTGCCACTAGTCTGTTTGCACTACAGAACATTAACCCAATTAAAGTTTACACTTTTTCTTCAATAGTGAATCCTGTTTGCTAACCACATAACATTGTGCAAACAGGGAATTCCAGAACAACAATTCAGTTTTAATTTTTTAACTAAACTTTGGCCCCAGCAAGGAAAAATATTCTATAACATGTAAAACATATATATATATATATATATATATATATATATATATATATATATATATATATATATATATATATATATATATATATATATATATATATATATATATTATATATATATATATATATAGAGAGAGAGAGTCCAACTTGCAACAATTCAGCACCAGCACACCACAGGTACCAAATTAAACTAATCAATGCACTGTTGACACCAGTGGGTGATACCGGTCTGCAATCAGTGTTGTCGGCTG
Organism: Protopterus annectens; assembly: GCF_019279795.1. NCBI lineage: Eukaryota > Metazoa > Chordata > Ceratodontiformes > Protopteridae > Protopterus > Protopterus annectens. The sequence goes on along the minus strand of NC_056733.1, from coordinate 143,097,292 downwards.
GTGGTTACTGTTACATTTGGCCTTGTTTGGATATATCGTATATTGTGAACATTGCAGAGACTAATAAACTTGTTTTCCTATAATACTGGATATTCCAGTTTAATTTGGAATCTATGATGTGCTGGAGCTGAATTGTTGCAGGTTGGACTCTTTATGCTGTTCTGTGCACTTCTCTTTGGTACATGCACTGTCATAGTGGCTCTGTGTGTGTGTGTGTGTGTGTGTGTGTGTGTGTGTGTGTGTGTGTGTGTGTGTGTATAAAAAACTATATATATATATATATATATATATATATATATATATATATATATATATATATATATATATATGTATCTACTTTTCAGTCAACAAAAGTACAATCCACTGAATTCTACTCACCTGATCTCCATCCACCGAAACTCCATTTAAACAAAGCAAAGAACTGCCAAATTCCTTTCACAGAGAAAGGAACCACTTGACCACCATGGTGAACCATGTCCTCTCCCCTTGTAGTGTGATCTCGGAGTTGGTATATTTCAGTAAGTGGGGGTGTGGTGGGCTGAATTGCTTTCTGTTGTGTTTTGTTTGAATGGTGGTCAAGTGGTTCCTTTCCCTGTGAAAGGAATTCAGCAGTTTGTTGCTTTGTTTAACTGGGGTTTCGGTGGATGAAGACTGGGTGAGTAAAATTCAATGAATTGTACATTTGTTCATTGAAAGCAGATGCACATATATATATATATATATATATATATATATATATATATATATATATATATATATATATATATATATATATATATATACCCACACACACACATATATATATATATATATATATATATATATATATATATATATATATACATATATATATATATATATATATATATATATATATATATATATATCTGGGTCTACTACCAGAGATCGAAATTACATTATTTCAAAATACGGAAGTAGATGCCCACTAATGTGAAAGTGCACTTCACCGAAAGTGCACTTTCGCAAACACCACTTGAGCGAATGGTTACGGACCTTAGGGTTAGGGCTTGGGTTAAGGATAGTGTATAGCAAGTAGGGCTATCCACTATCCTTAACCCAAGCCCTAACCCTAAGGTCCATGACTACTGCACCACAGTGGAGGAAATTGTATGTCCTCCACGGTGCAGTAGTCACGGACCTATGTCCTCCACTGTGGTGCAGTAGTCACGGACCTTAGGTTTAGGGCTTGGGTTAAGGATAGTGGATATCTAGTAGGGCTTTCCACTATCCTTAACCCAAGCCCTAATCCTAAGGTCCGTGATTACCACACCACAGTGGAGGACATTGCCCGTTCATTGTAGTGGTGTTTGCGAAAGTGCACTTTCTGTGAAGTGCACTATCGCGTTAGTGGGCATCTACTACCGGATTTCGAAATAGTGTAATTTCGATCTCCAGTAGTATACCCATAAATATATATGTATATGTATATATATATATATATATATATATATATATATATATATATATATATATATATATATATATATATATATATATATATATATATATATATACACACAATATGCTAAGATAAAGCAGATATATTCTACGTTATCATAGGATCATAGGAAGTTACTAGGCTTATGGCCCTAGGGCCCTTACAAGCCTAGCTAAGTTCTACCCTTATTTCCACAATCAGCACCTATTGCCCCTGTCCAAGAGGGAAACAGGTGGAACCCTTGGGGTGAATTTATGGTTACCCATCGAATCGTCCGGACTGTGGTTGAAGAGGGCCAATGATGTGCTCTGCTTGACATGAAGGGGCTGTCTGTTCTAAAGGCATAGTAACCTCTGGGAGACAATTCTGTCTCTCCAGCAAGTTCCATTAATGTCACATACAAGGTTAAGGTCTTTAGAGTGAGTAATTCATGTGCCATTTTACTTATAGATATGCAGCATTTCCAATAAAGCAGGGTCAGAGATAGCCTTGTATGCAAGGCAGAGATTGCCTCTGAGTAGTCTGTATGAAATAGAATAAAGTGACAGTGATTTCAGATGCTTCACATAGGACAGGTACTGAAGACCTTGAATCTTCCTTGTGAAGAACCAATGCGGTCTCTCCAGTTACTGCAGGTTCTTGGAAAGGTACATACCAAAAGGAGCATTGTACGCAGTTATTGGCCTGATGATGGAAGAGTACAAGGAAGTTATAACTTCTTTTTTTTCTAGAGGCAAAGCCCTTACTTATGAGTTGAGCAATATAGAATGTCCTTCTTACTATGGTGGAGACATGGTGGTCAAAGGTAAGGTTGCTGTCAACCTTTGTGTCCAGGTCTCTCATCACTGAGTGCATGCTTAAAGTATTGCTATTGATGTGGTAGTTAGCAAGAACATCACTATTACTGAAAGGGATGATAATATATTTTTTTTGCATTGAGTTTAAGGCTATGACTTTCTCACCAATCATTTGTTTGTGTAAGACCCTCTTCTAGGATGTTGACATCATCTACAGATTCTATGACTCCCAGTTTGCAGTCATCAGCAAACTTTGTCAGCCACAGACCTTTAGTTTTTGCTTGTTCTTTGGAGAAAAAGATTCCAAACAGTGGAGGTCCCAAGACTGCTCCCTGTGGAACACCACTGGTTTCAGGTCTATTGTTGGAAGTGGATTTTCCTATTTTCACTATATGGGTTCTATCAGTGAGCCAGTTAGTGAACCATCTAATGATATAAGGGTTGATACCTAGCTGGGTGAGTTTGTCAATGATGCCTGAGTGGGGGATAGTGTCAAATGCCTTGGCTAAGTCTAGGTAGGGTGTATGCACATATTTTCCCTCATCTAGGACCTTGGTGATTGTCTCAAAGAACTCCACCAGGTTTAACAGGCATGATCTCCTTTGAAAAATCCAAACTGAGTAGGGTCAAGTGTTTGGAGATTGCTTATATCTTTGTATAAGGTCCATGATGATTTTCTCCATGGCCTTGCAGATAAGGTTAGCCATGGCTAATAGGTCTATAGTATCTTGATAGACTGAAGTCATGCAGGGGGTCCTGTAATTGGCAGTGACTTGAATAGTTGTCCTACCAATAGTTAATTGCACTTGAAGAACTACAACATTTCCTCTCTGCTCCTTTTTTGTGCAAAGGTTAGCAGGTAACACCACTGAACACTGCTACTTCACAGTCCAAGTAAGTATAATCACACTTGTGCTAGCACTTTGCCAACATCCACACAAATATTTTCTCAGCATTACACTTCAAGAGGAGATTTTGAACAAAAATATGTATTGTTACTGGATTATTTTACTTTCAGCAGCTGACTTGTGTATAGAGATGTGTCACTATGACCTTCTGTACTGCTGGCCTCACTAAAATAGTAACCTGGAGAAACGTACACTGCAGAGTAAGTCCACATCAGTGTTAGACCCTTCTCCCAACATTATCTTTTCTGCAACACAACACTGATGTCATCCTCTATAAAGCATGCTCTCACAGTCTAGCACTCAGACTTCTGTGGCTGCACTCGTGTTAAGTATTGTGACCTCTAGATTATGTAACTAGATAGACATGAAGAGTTCTAATCTCACAGGAGTCAGTGTGTGTGTGTGTGTGTGTGTGTGTGTGTGTGTGTGTGTGTGTGTGTGTGTGTGTGTGTGTGTGTATGTGTATAGAGTTCTGTTAATATGACCATATGTACTGCTGGCATCACTAAAATAGTAGCCTGAAGAACTTTTACACTGCAGGGTGAGTCCACATCAGTGCCAGATACTTCTCTCAACTTTGTCTTCTGTGCAACATAACACTGATGTCATCCACTATAAAGTGTATTCTCACATTGTAGAGGTCAGACATCTGTGGTAACCCTTGTGTTAAGGAGAAGCTTTTACACTGCAGGATGAGTCCACATCAATATCAAACCCTTCTACCAACATCTTCTCTGCAACAGAATGCTGATATCATTCTCTATAAAGTGTACTCTCACACTATAGAAATCAGACTTCTGGAGTGACATGTGCTGTAAGTATTGTGTCCTCTAGATTATGTAACTAGATAGGTACAGGCTTCTAATCTCACAACAATCATCTTGTACATGTGATGGTCAGACCATAGTATCACTGGAGGATTACTTCAACAGCTGTGCTCATTTAACTCACACTCATGAGAAACATTTACATGGTCAGATCAATCCTACATCCCCTTTTCACTCTGTCCACAAATGCATACTGTCTGCAACACACTGATGAAGTCACTCTCACACCATTAAAGTCATATAATACACTTGTATGTCGATTGTGACAGTAGATAGGGAGGGAGTTTGAATACAGCAGTTAGACTCTCCTGACATTGTGTGTGAATGCAAATGGATGCAGGAGTGTCTTACACCTCTTAGTATTGACAACACTTAGAATCCATCATAGTTGTAGAAGTCATTTTCACACACACACACACATCTCCTTAGCATGACATGGCTGATACCATCCCTTCAAAGATACAATGTGGCTCACATGCAGTCAGACTTCTTCTGTGGTGTATGCCTCTAATACACTTGCATGTAGATTGTTTCAGGAGATAGGCAGGAAATCTGAATACAGGAATGACTGTCTACTGTGAGTGTGTGTTTCTTCTACTAACTATGCAGACAGGTTACAAATATATAGGATATATATATATATATATATATATATATATATATATATATATATATATATATATATATATATACAGTATGCTTATGCTGTGCAACCACTTTTTAGTGAAAACACCAAGATAATACACAATGGTGATGTCATCCATTGAAATTTGCACTGAAACAGTTGTAAAATAAATTTGTAGTTGCATTTGTGTTTCTGCAAACCTTCATTAGCTTGTGATGTTAGCTATATAGTTCAAATCCCAACTTCACCTTACCAGTCAGTGTACATGTTGTTAAAAGTGTTGTCATCCACATGTGCTACGTTTATGTGTTGATGTTGTTTCCTCTAACAGGAGCTGACTCTACATTTCCTTTAGAGAGGCTGTATTGAATACTGATGCTGTCATTTGAATAGCCTGTCATTTGATAATAGTTGTAGCAAGACACTTTCTCAAGACTCAGGTCATGAGATGATGTAATGTATGTTGTTCATGGGTTCATAGGTGTGAACTAGGCTAATGGCCCTGGAGCCTTTACAAGCTTAGCCCATAAAAGTGCCCTGGCATTGTGCCGCTCAACGTTTGCCTAAGTAGAGCATGTGTTGCAATACAGGATTATACTTACACTGTATAAAATTGTTGTTCTCCTGTCACAGTGACAACAGCAGGGGGCTACTGTAGTTTGGGTATACCTAGCATTAGGCAGTGTTGCCTGACATACAGGAAGATCTTTCAAATTACAGGGACACATATTCCTTGATTCATATACGTGAAGTAATGCTTTCACATAACCACACATGACAATTTGCAATGCACTTATCCCATGGCACATACATTGAACCACTATCGTGTTGATTTTCTCAACACTTAGGCAAGTGTTCCAAAACAGCATTGAGTGACTGTAAGCATTTGTGCACCTAAAGGAGAATTGCACCCACAGACTAAATAAAAACATGTTTATTTCATCATGGTTTGGTGTTTTCTACATTTTAACACCACTCTGGGCATATGTGCAGGTTTTTAAATATTTTTATAAGTAATTTCTGAGTCTGACCACATGGGTTCTGGCATCCTGAAGTAATTATGATTGTTTAGTCTGCCTCTAGGTATCCAACAATGCAGTACTTGTCAGTAACAAATGACATCATGCAGGCCTCCTTCTTCTTAAAGCTCCTGTCACTGCACTGATTTTACATGCATACCCTGCTGTCTTTCAGTTAGTTAGTTTCAAGTAGCCTTTCAGGCCATTCAATGACTACTTAAAATACAAACAATGCAAATGCCACAGAACAGACTTTCAAATTGCTTTTTACTGTTGCTTCTTTTTAAAATGGCTAAACTGCTGTCTTTTATGAAGCCTGAATTGTACTACATTGACTCATCTCCCATCCCCCTTCACACCTAACTTCCCTAGTTGTCAAAGTGCTAAGGGTAATTTAAGCTCTTACCCACTGCGATTGATAGTTCACAGCAGGACACTTGGCACATGTACTGTTTCCTTGTTCTAGACTTTACTTTCTGTATGGGTAGGGGAAGGACCAAGAAGCTGTGAGATCACAGCATGGGGGAGTTTTTAGGACAGCAGTGGCGATGTCAGTTTGATCAAGCAAATGGCCAATAACTACCTGTATTCAGTAGCCTTGATGACTTGATGATATGAGTGAATTGGAGACTGCAGCAAGATTTCCCATGATGGGACAAAAGTTTTTTGAATGTGAAACCATCACAGTACAGTAAGGTACTGTTCTAGTGGAGAGAAACAGTCAATTTAAAATATTTTAAATGCTGTGTTGCTGTTTATTCATAGCAAGAACAGTAAATAGAGAGAAAAAAGTCAGAGAAGTTGAGCATTTAATAACAAAATTCCATTGTTGTCCAAATGACCCCCCCCCCATTATATTGTGTATGTATAGAGTGTCAGAGGCCTCCTTCATCCTTTTCAGCAGATAAAAATGATGGGCAAATAAAGTGCAGCTAATTGAATGACTTCACATAGGTGGAGTTTTGCAGCTGTGATAGTTCTACTGTGATGCTTGTGATTAATAGCCATATTGTTAGTTGGAGGAGCTGTATAGATGTGTGTGTGTGTGTGTGTGTGTGTGTGTGTGTGTGTGTGTGTGTGTGTGTGTGTGTGTGTGTGTGTGTGTATATGTGTGTGTGTGTGTGTGTGTGTGTGTGTGTGTGTGTGTGTGTGTGTATATATATATATATATATATATATATATATATATAAACCTATATCTCTGTTTATCTATCTATATATATATATATATATATATATATATATATATATATATATATATATAGATAGATACAGATAGATACAGATCGAGATGTATATAGATAGATATCTGCTAACAAAGCACTTTCTGTTATGTAGGTCTTTAGCCAATGAAATTAGGCCAAGTCCATGTTATTCCTCTAATGATTTCATCCTGTTTTCGAAGGGACTTTTGGTCACTGTACTCCTTATACCTTTGAAGACTCAGTCAGACTTTGCAATAATATTTTATTTTCCTATTACCCATTGTTCCCTGTTTTACTGTAGTTCATTGGAATTACCTTATCCTTGTGGTGAATGAGCTTTTCAGTATTATTCTCTGTATTTTCAGACAGGCTTTGCAATATTAAATAAATTTTTGTACAAATGCTATAATAAAGATAGATGCACAACAAACTCTACAGAAGTATATATTGCAAATATATCTTAGAATTAGCATTGCTGTGATTTTATATAAGTTATACATCAAATTAAATAGTAGTTTTATACAATACAACAAAAACACAGACTTTATATCAGTGTTGCTATTTAATCATACAGACTTCTACAAAATGTGTTTCTGAATTTATGCATGTGTCATTAGACCATTCTTAACTCAAAAAATGAGACTCCAAGGATAATGCCTTAAATTTCACAGGTGCAATATCCTGATATCAGTTTTCAGTTTCAGTGAGTCTGGAATACTTAGCAGTATTTTGTGGTTTAAAACTGTGACATAAATCAAACGCATAATTTTTTACAGCAGCTTTTAGTTATGCACTTCTCATGTGTACACCATAAAATGTCAATGTTAATTAGTATAAAGCATATCACAATACACATTACTCATGTGCAATGAATGCCATGAACCTAGCAACTTATTTTTTTCTTTTGCAAACAGAACCACATGATTCTGAAAATGCCTGTTGCTATATTTTAATTGTCCTTTTCTTTCATTTTAGGTACAAAATTGGGATGAGAAAAATACAAAAAAATGTACACATGAATGGATCCAAGGATGTTATAATGCAAACAGTAATCCTTATATGAGACTGTTTTAGGCAGAATTTTGTATTTTTGAGACACCTATTTTGAGTTCAGATTTTGTTTATTTTCTCTGTGCTCAGCCCACAAAAACAAAATCTTGTTCTACTTTTTTTCTCTAGTTTAGTCTTCACAGCAGAAGAAACATTTCAAGTTTACTTTCCACAAATATTTCACAATAGGAGAGAACATTTTAGGCTTTCCTAATTCAAACATTTTAGATTTCTTATATCCTATGAATATTTCATCCACAGTAGAAGAACACATCTTAGATACTTTTATCTCCTTCTGACATTTCAAAATATGAGAAGAGCATTTTAGTTTTATGGGTCCATGAAGCTTTACATTTTTTCTCTTAAAACTATTCATCTTAATAGCAATCTGAGCAATACAGACAGTAATATATAAACTAATTCACTGTGATTATTGTGCATTTCAAAGCAAGAGGAAGGGTCAAGAACATACTTTAATGTAATAATATATAGGTTCATAGGCTCATATATATAACATCAGAGGTGTAAGACCATCATTTTCCAAGCTAGCGTACTGTTCTAGCCACGAGTGTGTGTGTGTGTGTGTGTGTGTGTGTGTGTGTGTGTGTGTGTGTGTGTGTGTGTGTGTGCGCGCATTCGGGCACATGCATTTGTTTGCATGTGTGTTAGTAGTTCTTCTTTTAAACTTTAACTCTTTGAATTTAGAACATTGCTTGATTGTAACTTTGAATCCAAAAAGCCCCCATCCCAGACCTGATCTAAGTAGAGGCTTTGATTCAGCTGATACCCTATTTATGAAATGCAGTACTGTAACAGTGGGCACCCCAGACTACTATACTTATCAGTTTAGGGTTTTAGAGGAGGGAGAAGTACAAGGTGAGTATAATATAAATTAAAGTAGCTTTCCTGGCATTTTTTAACTGTGTATGTTTCTTGTCCTTACTAATTATATATAATTTAATGAAAATGTCAGGATGGTCAGTTTGCCAGAACACCTGTCATTGCATATTCACTTCTGTCCAGCACTGCACACTGTTTGTGTGTGTGTGTGTGTGTGTGTGTGTGTGTGTGTGTGTGTGTGTGTGTGTGTGTGTGTGTGTGTGTGTGTGCGTGTAGGAGCAGTGCTTGTGTCACATATGGTACACCTATGTGACAGAGTGCAGCTGCATTCTGTAACTGTTCCAGTGACAGGGCCTTGGTTTGACATATCAAGCCCAGCTCAATCCATTGATGTTCTGCTTGGAATTGCCACCTGGTGCAGTAACGTGACATACTGGGCATGCTCAGTATGCTATACATAGGCTGTCTTCCTCATGTGAAACCACATTACTACAAGTTTCTTTCTTGCATCACATAAGATATGTTCAAATTGCATGCCTAACTAGAACCATATATAGCAGTCAATATAAATTATGCTTTATGTACAGATGCTTTCTATGCTTTAATAACTGGGTATGAATTTTTATGTGATTCATGCTAATGTTTCTACTAAATGTAAAACATAGTTGACATGAGTCATTTATGTAAATGTACACAGTAGCTGTAAATTCCTTTAGCCCATGACATCACTGAACCAGTTATTTGCTTTCTCTACAAAATAACTTAGTTGGATAACTGGATATCCCCAGTTAGTTTTACATGGTTACTTACATTTCAGTTCTATATATGACCAATATTTCTGCTACACTAATACTATTGTATATCCTGCATGAGTGTGTGTGTGTGTGTGTGTGTGTGTGTGTGTGTGTGTGTGTGTGTGAGGGGGTTATTAACATGGAAAAAATGGTCGCCTGAACTATTTCAGCTTTGGTTATATTAGTTTTCCTAATATGACTGGAAAAGAACAAATTTTGTTTATAACAGTTAGCTATGAACTTTTACAGACAAGTAATTAAAAATATCTTACTGTGATGCATGCATGACATACTTAGGGTATCCTGTATGAAATCGCACTCCATAAAATTATTCAAAGAGTCTTTAACTTGCTGAAAGATGTTTGTGTCTGGTGATATGCATAAGTTTTGTATAAAACATCAGCTTTGATAATAGCAACATTTTACAAAATTACTTCTTACAAGAAAAGATCTTGGAATCCCTTGTCATTTATTACTGAGAAAGTTAACACTCACCTGAATCTTTTAAGCATTTATTCAATGCCTTTCTTATAAAAGCAACCATTATATTTTAGTTACATAAAAAAGATTTATCATTCTTCAATTTGACAATTTTCTTCTAAAATGGATATTGGTATTTTGTTTTATTTTTACAACCCAGCAACTTGTAGGCCCTTTCTGTCACAACGGAAAAGCTATAAAGGCTTGTGTAGATCTGTAACGGGCCAGATTCATTAATGCCTACACTAAGTGTACACGATCTGTATTCAAGGACATTCCTATCATATCTTTTATGCTTTCTAGTCACACTGAAAGATTAGCCCAAGTGTATATGTAGTATACATTTTGTGGTAACCTTTATCAATCTCCTTCGATATTTAAGGCGGCAAGAAAATCAGCAGGAAAACTAAAATTAGGAGGAAGAACGTGTCAGTTATGTATGTGTTGGTCTGTTCACTCAGAATGATGTACACTTAATGCGTAGTGTAGGTGTTAATGAATCCCAAGGATATATGTACAACAACATCAGCACAAACAAAAAAGTAAACTAGTTTTGCTCCTAGTTTGAGCCATGAATATTCTAGGGTCAACCTTAATATTCTCATGAGGTTCTCTCATTTCTGTATAAATACCCTACCCTTGTGACACTTTAGCATGCTCTATCAGTGCCACACCGCACCATCGTACCTTTCTTTTCGTTCTTGTTGACCTCATATAAACGCAATTTAGCTGCTTTTCTTCTGCATGTTAATCTTTTGTATACAGTGTACATTTGGGTTTTCTCCTGGTACTATTTTACTAGATTTACGGACAGCAGGAACATTTGTTTCTTTGTATAATTTTTTTTTGCTTTAATGTTTAATATTTGATTTAATTTTAAATAAATTGTAAATGTGTCTCTCCTCCTCGCACTGTATTCCCACCATTTCCTTGTATATTATACAATATATTTTGTTTATACCTGTCTGCAGAGTTGGGTCTAGCACAATGATTTCCAGAGCCTTCTTCTAGGTGATGGACCCCATTACTGCATTCATACGCTGCCATACATTGTTTCTTGTATGAGTTACTGATGCACAATCATAGTTATTAATGATTGTCATTGTTCATCAGTAGTTCACTCCAGTAAATGAATAGAAAAGTGGTGTCTCCCAATTCCCTTCATCCTTTCCCCATAAATTATCACCTGCTATCTATCTGGTTGACCTGCATAAAGGGTAGAGTACAATGCCCTTTTTGGAATGTACCTCACAAGACATCTGCAGCAGCTGAAAAGGCCACAGAAGTACCTCACAAAGATGATTACTGGCCTCAAACAGATGCCCTACACTGACCCTCTCAAAAAACTCCAGCTTTACTCTGTAGCATATTGCCTACTATGAGGAGATCTCTGCCTAACATATAAAGCTATGTTAAACCCAGAGCTGTTGGACATGCTACATCTAAAGAAATCCCAATCCCTCTGAGCTACACATTCTAGTGACCTAAACCTTGTCACCACAATAAACAAGACATGCTGGAGGGATAGATCCCTGTCCCAGAGACTTCCTATACTCTGGAACAAGCTACCCATTTATGTCAAGCAAACTTCCTCATTAGCCCTCTTCAAGAAGAATCTTGATGAGTGGATGGGAAATAGGAAATACACTCCAGGGATCACTGTAAATCATCAGATCCCTTACTGACTTAACTTAGCAACTATTAAGAGTACCTCCTAGTAGTTAAGTTTTAGTCATCAGATTTTAGATGTCCTTTAACGTCACCTTTAACTGCTGCTTGTCTGGTCTTTCACTTCAGTGTGGAAGGAGTTACTCAGCTGCTCCCAAGTGCTTGGCTTACTGCTGCACTAGCGATACTAATGAATGGCTTGCCTTCCTTTCTTGGCCTTGCTCTAATTACTTTAAAACAAAAAACACACTGCACTACAGTAGAATAGTACAGTTGCTCGGTGCTCTCAGTCATCCAGTCCTCCTCCTCCACCACTCTAGTCTGTTCATTACTTGACTCCTAATATTGCTGCAAGTGTAAACACATTGTGGACTTGCTGCATGGAAAAAGATAAACACAAAGAGAGTACAGTACACAAGCCCTCAAGCCCAGCCAAATTCTGACAGGCTGCCGGTCTGCTCACGAAGCAGACATCATCGCACACATCCCTGCAAGTGATGACATCATCACCCCCCCCCCAAAAAAAATTGACCCCCCCCAGGAAATTTGAGAATTAAGGGGGCCACTCGGGAATTTTGGCACCCCATTATTTTGACCTCAAAACCAGTAAATACAGAGGAATTCAGTATGGTTGAGAGTTGTGTTCTGAACTCATCCATCTTAAGATCATGAGGACAGAAAAAGGAGAGCTCAGCCATAAGGTAGACCAGGTTGTGGTCAGATGAAGGGATTGTTTCCACCACCAAGTCTGAGGTCAGTGACTCCCATTTGAAATATGAAGTTGTAAGTATGATCTTAAAGCAGAGATAATAATCTGAATAAATCTGAATTCCTGCATAACAAAAAGGTCTTTTGAGAGGCATATATTTTCAGCAGCCCAGATACTGAAATCGCCCAACACTAATCAATTTAGGTAAAATGTCATTGGGTCACAAAAGAAGTCGGCAACCTTTATAGGAATGTCTTCCCACTAGTGATTATCTAGCTTTTCACATTTCTGTAATATAGTCAGATGACTTGGTATTCCTTCCAGCTACTTACGCCATGATTAACAAAGTACACATGCCTTCTTTAATTCTTCCCCATTAAGACACAACATATACTATCAAAGACAGCAGGGAGACATAGCAATCATTAAATAAGTAATGATGATAGCCTCACTAGTAGGTAAATTACAACTGATACCAATGATTACTAGACTAGATATAAAGAAATGAGATAATAAAAGCCAAATGTTTAAAAGAGCTGCCTATGAAAGTAATCCAGCAATACATACTCTCCAAATGCTAACTCATTATGTTGAATAGGTCTCCAAAACTGAAGCTAGACAGACAGACAAATAAAAAAGTATCATCATTTCTAAATACAGTAACTTTCTCTAAGTCAAAGCACCATTGCAAAGTCAGCTATAATAAACACTAGTCAGCTGAGTTGAATCAAAGCAGGAAACCCATCAATGTCAGCTGGATCCAATAGATAATGAAACCAGTTTGAATTAAGCTTTGTGGTGCAGATGTCTAAAGCTACTGCAGTAGTCTGGTCACTTTAGCTGGCAGGGAAAGGGTGGAAGTGAGTATTCCCTGCTGGGTCACTCAGTGAGTATTCCCTACTGGGTCACTCAGTGAGTATTTCCTGCTGGGTCACTCATTGACTATTCCTTGCTGGGTCACTCATCAGGGGAGAGAGGTAGTCTATCAATGCATTGACAGCACTCAAAAAGGAAGACGGTGTGCATCCTGCAACATCAGTTTCAGGTGCCAGACTCTGTCAAACCAGTGACCATAGCCTGATTGGCCAGAAGGTTAAGAATGGAGCTATGTGATCTAGCGGATGTAATGAATATTACTACATGGAAGGAACCCTGATAGGATATCATTACTTTTTAAACTAGGAAACCCTGATTAATAACCGGATCTGAAGAAGGCTTAGAAGCTGAAAGTGCTTATCCATTCACAGGGCTTCTTTCATGTTCTTAAGTTGTGTTTTACGATTTTGTGCAACTTATTAAAAGCTTTGATCGTATTTTAGCCATTGTCTGTGGATTCAGCGTGGACATATTGTGGTGATACATGCTTCTGATTTTAGGAAATATAACATGCACTTAACATGTTTTTCCAAGTACTAGAATAAGAATGAAGAAAAACTGAGGTTGAAATTTGAAACTATATTCTCTCAAAAAGTTTACGTAGTAAAGATGAATATGCAGCAAGATATGTGGGCAAACTGAAACTAATAAAGAACTTATTTGTGGAATGGAAATCAAAAATAAGTATTTTAAAGAAATAATTATGTGCTAGTAGAAAATGTCTAACAACTTGTCCAGCAACCAGGAAAATGTATGTTTTTTCCGTCTGGGACACATACTGTGTCTGCCTAGCAGTTTATCTCAGATGGTTGTAACTATGGCTAATTTCTACTTGTAAATGTTATAACTTTGATCAAATCACTTAAATAGAGAATCCATTCACAGGGTTTCTTTCATGTTCTTAAGTTGTGTTTTACGATTTTGTGCTACTTAATAAAAGCTTTGTTCGTATTTTAGACGTTGCCTGTGGATTCAACGTGGACATATTGTGGTGATACAATCTTCTGATTGTAGTGTTTTCTTGTTGTTTGCTGATCGTAATTCAGCAGAGATTTCTCCTTTCTTTGTTTTTGCAATGGTGCTTTGATTTAGAGAAAGTGTAAATCTGGAAGCATGACTGCACTGGAAGGGGTACTGCAAGCATCTTCATTCATGTGGCTGCACACGTCAGCTGCAAGGCATGAGGTTAAGGATCATCAAATATGCCTCTAAAATATGCATCATGGATGATGCACCTTCATGATATAGGATTTGGGGGCATCTCTTCAGTCTTGCCTCTGTCATTCTATCTATTACCTCCCCAATAAGTGTCCTGCCCTCAAAAACCTAGTACAACATCACTCAGCCAAAAGGCCTCTTAGATCATCAAGAAAACTACACCAACAGCTACAATAGCTTTGGAGATGCACTATATAGTAGTTCAGTGGCTAAAAAATGGAACTCTGTCCCTACTAGCATTCAAAACACATCATCCAAAGCCTCCTTTAAAGACCTCATCAGGCAACATCTCAAGCAAAGTTGGCAGTGCCGTGATTGCTCCTCAGGCTAGTGAAAGCGGATAACATATACATACTAAATCTAGAGCAATTGATAATAGTTTTTCAATCTTACTCACAAACACTGGCTAATCTACAATGTATGTACTGTACCTGTGTACTATGTATGTATTCTACCTACATTCCAAAGTTCAGCCGTACACCACAAATCTATTACTTACCTTTATTTTTAAAATTAATATTTTTTTGATTGTTCTCTCCACTGTAACTGTTTGTGCCGCATACCACTGTAAAAACATGTCTCTTGTAATTTGTGTGTATACTGATTATGTCTAAATAACTAAATGTCTCTGTAATTTTTCTTTGTGGAGCTTTTCTCCCCGGGCCTCTGCTGAAAAAGGGCCTTTTCGGTTCAGTCAGACACCCCCGGTTAACAAATGTAAAATAAAATAAAATAAATTGTCACATTCAGGTTCTATCCTTAAGTGTAAAACTGACATGGGAATGAAGCCAGACACAGATATCTGGTAAAAGAATATAACTCATTCCAGGATCCTAGGAGCAAGACAGATAGACAGATACAGAATGAGGTATGAACTACCTTCATGCCTACTTTGGTAACAGCTCCTTCCATTTTGCTCTCATCCCAGGCAAAGGGGAACCTCCACTGTTTGGGGAGAGATGAGATCAAGACATGAGGGAGTGTGGTAGCAGAGAGGTGAACCTCATAGTAAATAAATAAAGCAAGAAAGCAGGCAGTTTGAGTGAAAGTTGAAAAAGAAACACTGTGCAGAAACAGACTGAATGAAATCATATATAACTTTACTGCTTTATAGCATAAATGTAATTGAAAAATGTAGTTTTAACAGAATAATGATAGCCAAAATGTTCACCATAATTAGTCATATCCAAAGAAGGCAGATGTATATCATGTTTGGAAAAAGAGGAAGCACAAACATGCTGCTCAGGGCAGTAAAAGTAGCCTGACAGTATATCAAAGTACAGACACTCATCAGAACACTCCAGGACTTCATATAAAATTGGGACACCAGTACAAATCAGATAAAATGTCAGAAGCGTATAATGTTTCCACATTATAAAGTAAATATGCATCAGCCATAGTCATAGAACTCTGCTAGGGTCACAGAAATGGTGAACTCAGTGAAACTTAAATAAGTTAATGGTAATATCCCAGGCAGAAACATCAGTGAAGGACAATTTATAGGAGCTCTAGAATCTTTAAGTATCTATCACTTCTTGACTGGAGTACTACAATTCAAAATCACAAAGCAGAGTAACAGGACAATTGGCTAAGTAAGCATGTATTTAATTAGACAAGACAAGATGAGGCATATGTAAGTGTAAAACTGCAAAACATTAAAATGTACTGTAGTTTTAAAAGACTAATGATGATAAAATAAGAAAACTGCCAGTGGATAATAAATGGACAGATGCCACCAACTTGCCAAAATGCATTCCAAGTAAAAGCTTATTAATTTTATAAGTTCTTAGGGTGAAATGTCAAAGTGATTTCCTTGCTTGGTAAGTGCACTCTTCAGTTCATTCTGCTATACTCCTCACCTAATCCATCGTGTGCTCAGATCTTATTATCTCCCTTCCATCCCTCTATATCTTGTTCTCCAGATGACCTTCTTTCAAGGCAATCCCAAATGTAATCCTACAGCAGACCTGTTCCCATCTCATCTTACAAGTGGAAAGAATATTCCACCTGCTCAAAGATACAGGTAAGGAAGTAAAAACTATGTTATAGGACTGCAGAGCCACCAGTGATATTCTCTAGAAACGATTGCACAGATCCCTTGTGTCGGTGGTGTAATACTGCACTAACTTCAGATTGCATATGGTCACAGGCACATACATATTTTATTTGCAAACCAAAATAGATGATCTTGGAATACTATAAAATCCTGATAATGTCTCTTTCTAACTTTTATTAATGCAATCAAACATGTCTTCTATAATGGAAAATGAATATTAAGGTAATTATACTGGATATAATCAAACATCCCATGTTATTGTCACCCCTTTTGTGTTGACTTGCACATATGGAAGCATCACTTTAGCTTGTCAGAGTTTGGCTGTCATGCATGGATATTTCTCCATATTAAGGCTCTGCTAAGCTTTGACCTAAGTCTGCATTTCTTCACTTTCAGGTTTAGTTTAGGACTTGGCTATGTTGTCTAATATAAAACAGATCTAATTGTTCCTTCACTCACTATGCATCAATAATGACATTCTGGATGACACAATTAGTCATCCAGAAGGCAGGCTAGGCAGGCTAGATTCTTAAATGCAATGTGCACTAGTCTGTTTGATTTTTGATGTGGGACCAATTGTGAATTGCTGAGTATGTTGAATTTTATTCTTTCAGCGGCTTCAACCAAAACTGTGTTGCAGACTGTGAGCAAAAAATTCTTCCCATTTCATGCATTGTAGTCTTTCATCCCTGCTCAATACATTGAATTTTTCTGAACTCAACATTGCCTACTACACATTATAGCTGTGATACTTAAATAATGTACAAAACCAATATATATTCAGGGAGTACAGGATGAGTTAAGCTGCATTTATGCATGCATCACCAGTAATAAAATAACCTTTCCTTTTCACTCTCTGCATTTCACTTTACCACATCCACCTAAAATTCTTCAACCTTTATTCTTAAAATTAGTAGGTATTGACACTAGTGTTGCTATTAGGGTACTGAAACACACTGCTATTAAACATTTATATTCTGCATAATAAAGCAGTAGCTGATGCTTCTATGATTATGACTGCACTTCTAAAAAGTGCAATGTGTGTACAGAATGTTATAAAAACTGACTCACTGCATGTACAGCCCCATCCCAAGTCCATTCACCCTTCAATTTATTTAGCAGTGCTACCTGTACTGGCCTTCAGTTTGTCCATTATCCAATTATTAGTTATTTCCATTTAAGATAATACAGTAGTAGGAACTGTCAAAATGACTGCAAATACTGGTTTAAATTAAAATGCAATACAAAGACACAAAAAAGAAAAAATACTTTGCTCAACAGCGCTTGATTCATTGATAAGCAACTCAGCAATACCAGAAGGTTCAAAAATGCTAGTCTTTTATGTTAATATTTACAGCTTTCACCAAAGGTTGTTGTAGTTAGGGTATTTCATTTAACTCAGCAAGTACTCAGGTCAGAATAACTAAGTACTGGTGAACAAGAAGCATAACCCTCAAGAGGCAGAACCCCTATGTGGAAATGTGGAGACTAAGATCTGGATGCCTGCCAATATGCACAATAACACCGACTCTTGGTATAAACTTCCAGATTCTATGAGCATTTTAATCTGATCTCTTGTACAAACAAATGTACATATGACATGTACTTCCTGTAGCCAGTCAATAGTATTTTTAAAGATACAGACCCACCATATTACATCCCCTTTTGTAGTGAAAAATATGATGTTTATAACTAATCTAAGAGGTATCATACATTACTTATAATAGGTTCATAGATTAGTACTAGGCTAACTGCCCTTGTGAGCCATTTTAAGCCTAGTCAATTATCCCTTGTGAGACTCAAAGCCTGCACCTTGTGTTTGTAAGGCAAACACCTTAGCCATTAGGCCACCCTCCCAACCCCTAATGATCATTTAAATTATCCCTACCTTTACACTAAGCATACCATAGGAGTTGATATCAGTAAATAAAATGTTCAGTTCTTAGAATCATGTTTAGCTCTCAGACTGTTCATAGAGCTGTTTGTTTTCTTCAGTCATCTTCCTAATGAAGAAACTCTAATAGCACAAGTCACTACTTACCCATAATGCCTCATTTTTCTTTTGAGACAGTTCAGGTGCTCAACGATTTTTTTTTCATAGTGACACAATTATACTTTTATTTATTTATTTTATTTATTTATTACATTTTGTTGATATGTCCGACTGGGTCAGAGGCCCGTTTTCAGCAGAGGCCCGGGGAGAAAAGCTCCACAGAAAATACAATACAAGTAGATTTTAAATACACAGATTATCACAAAATAGAATGCTTTTTTACAATACCTAAACAAACAGCACAAAAATAGAATGCATTTTTGCAATATCAAAAAACATTACATATCAAGAAGAAACATTACACAAGTATTGTGTGTTTTACTGATGAAGATCCAAGGGGAAGATCTACCCTGATGAACAAACACAACAGGATGGTGGGAACTGAAAACCTGCTAATAGAACAGCTCTGTAGTGAATAAACAAGAAGCTGAAGTAAAGCATTATTCACAAGTTGAGAGAGCTAATGGCAAAGGGGGTAGAGGAAGTAAAACTAAATTACAAAAGAGGCAGGAGGAGAGACTGTTTGGAGAGTAGCTAACAAGAGAGGAGAGTGGGGCTTAAGCAGGGGATTGGCAGAAGCACAGCCAATGGTTGCTAAGGTGGTGTTTTAGTAGTGTTTTGAATTGATCATGTAAGGGTATGTTCCTTAGGGTTTTTGGGAGGGAGTTCCAGAGTTTGGCTATATTGTGGGAATAGAGGGAGTCGCTGTATTGGTTGTGGGAGTTGGACACCTTAAGTAAGAGTTTGTTGGAGGATCTGAGAGCTCGATGGTTGGAGTGTGGTTGAGATAAGGAGGATATGGCAGGGCAGTTATTGGGGTGGTAGACTATTTTGCGGGTTAAGGCTAGATGACTGAGCGACAGAAGGTTGGGTAGCTCTAGCCAGTTTAATGCCGAAAGTGATGAGCAGTGATCAGATGTGATTGGGAGGTTGGTGGCAAATTTAGCAATTTTATGGTAACATGATTCCACTTTATTGAGGTCTGATTTCCGGAGGTTGGTGAAGACAATGGAACCATAGAGAAGGGTACTTAAGAGGTGTGTGCATGCAGTGGCAAGCCTGGCATTGGGTGTTAGTAATGGCTTCGCTCTATACAGGCTACCTAATTTGATGTGGACTTTTTTGATGGTTTTGGGCAATATGTATGTCAATCTGAGTTATTCATCTGTGGTAATTCCTAACAGTTTTGTGTGGTTAGTGGGGGTAATTTTGGTATCATTAGCAGAGGTGATGGATAGCGGGATTTGTGAAGTTTTGGATTTTTTATTGCTAAATACTATAACTTTGGTTTTGTTGGGATTTAAAATGAGTTGGTGTTGTGAGAGGTAGGATTCAATGTCTTGAAAAGCAGATTGTATTCTAATTTGGAGATCTAGGGTGGAAGGAGCAGAACAGATAAGGGTAGAATCGTCAGCATACTGAACTATGGAGGCATGCTGGGTTGCTGTGCAGAGGTTATTGGTGAATATGATAAAGGGGAGTGGACCGAGAATGGAACCTTGGGGGACTCTCACAGAGGTGGGGAGGAGAGAGGAGAGTGAGGTGTCCCATACTGTGGCCTGTTGACGGTTATAAAAATAACTATGGAACCAGGTTAATGCAGGTGAGCTAAGGCCATTTTCTTGAGAAAGTTTTGGGTACGTCAGTAGGCTGCTGATCTTCCATGACTTTTAATAGCACTAATTACTACACGTGTCTCATTTTCCATTTGGGACAGTTCCTACTCCTCAGTGATTTTTACTTAGAGACACAACATATCACAGTCTTGAAAGCCTCTATATTCTTGAGACAGTGCTGGTTGTTTTTAGTTCCAATTGATAAACTTCCTTAGAATTTGACATACTGGCTTTAGAAAAACAAATGAGTGAAACACATTTTTTTAAGTTTGTTGCATTACAATTGCTTGATTTCAGTTTAAGAGTGGAGTGATCATATGGCAAGGACTGAATGTGTTGAACCTAGCTGGATATTAGAACTGCAGGTCGATAGAGTCTTTGGATTAAATGGCACTGTTTCTTTAAAACTGGCACATAAATCATGTGCCTTAACTCATTAATTTGATTAGTTTGTGTATTTAAATGATTTTTGCCAAATATGTTTTAAAAGAAGTGCCTTGTTGCATAAAAGTGCTTACCATTTTTATTGTTTATTAAAGTCTTATTATGTCTGCTGTGTTGGTCAGTTCTTTCTGTTTTTGTAAATTACATCTCTTTAATATTGTTGGATCCACAGAGGGTAGGAATGCCTCTCTGGGAAATTGGGTTATGTATATGTCCTGTGATAGTCCACTCTACAACTGCAATGATGTCTTTATTGCGTGTGTGTGTGTGTGTGTGTGTGTGTGTGTGTGTGTGTGTGTGTGTGTCTATGGGTATGTGTGTGTGCATGGGTGTGTGCGGACGAGTGCATGTGTGTTTGTGTGTCTGTGCATGTGTGTGCATCTGTGTGCCTGTGTATATGTGATAATTTGCCAGTGTGACTTCCTTCTGAAGGTACAGGAGCCCTAGTTGCTCCATCTAATACTGGGTTGTCAAGAGCTACACAATCTGTGTCTGAAGAGGAGCCACTGATGCCCTTCTGTATCTGTGTGTGTGTGTGTGTGTTTTGTGTGTGTGTGTGTGTGTGTGTGTGTGTGTGTGTGTGTGTGTGTGTGTGTGTGAGTGCGTGTGTGTGTGTGCACATGTGTGTGTGTGTGCGCACGCACGTGCGTGTGTGTGTGTGCGCATGCCTGTATGTCAGTGTGTGTGTGTGTGTGTGTGTGTGTGTGTGTGTCTGTGCGTATCTCTATGTGTATGAGTGTTTGTGCATGTGTGTGTGTGTGTGTGTGTGTGTGTGTGTGTGTGTGTGTGTGTGTGTGTGTGTGTGTGTGTGTGTGTGTGTGTGCGTATGTCTATGTGTCTGTGTGTGTGTGTGTGTGTGAGTGTGTTTGTGTGTGTGTGTGCGTGTGTAATTTTGTGTGTGCACATTTGTGTCTGTGTGTTTGTGTGTGTGTGTGTGTGTGTGTGTGTGTGTGTGTGTGTGTGTGTGTGTGTGTGTGTGTGTATCTATGTGTATGTGTGTGGGTGTGTGCGGACGAGCGCATGTGTGTTTGTGTGTCTGTGCATGTGTATCTGTGTGTGTCTGTGTGCCTGTGTATATGTAATAATTTGCCATTGTGACTTCCTTCTGAAGGTACAGGAGCACTAGTTGCTGCATCTAATACTGGGTTGTCAAGAGATACACAGTCTGTGCCTGTAGAGGAGCCACTGATGCCCTTCTGTATCTATTTCTCATGAAGGAGAGAGGAAGGCTCTTCCTCTGTAGATGGACTGAAAGGAGTTGCTAGTACTGTCCTATTGTGAATTGCAGATTCTGTTCACTGCTTAGTAGTGCTAGCATCTTGACATTTCCACAGGCACTAGAGGCAGCTTCTTGCATGTCTGTCAGAGTCATGCAAATGGCAGTTGCTATGCTGGGGAGTAGCAGCCAGCCCATAACATCAGTCAGCCAGGTGAGTGATGCCTGATTTTATTATCATTTTATACTAGGGCCCTACTGTTTCCAGTTCCAAATGCTTTCCCTCCATAATGTGCAATTCTCCCTGTCTTGTTGTGTGTTGTTGGATGAAGCTATGTGCTTCTGCATTTCATGTTGTGATATGCATTGGCTCAGGAATGTTAGGCATGGCTTGATTCTAAAGTCATTCATGACTATAATGTGCACTGTTTTAGCATTGCTGTGCTTCTTAGCTAGTTCTGAAGAAGCCCACATTTTTGGACAAAAGCTCTCAACTATTAAAACATTTTTATAATCACATGCTGATCATGCTGGTCATTGTTCCTCTCTACTCTGCCCTCATCAGACCCATCATAGAGTACAACACCCCTTTGGCATGTACCTCGCAAGACATCTGAAACAACTGGAAAGGCCACAGAAATACCTCACTAAGAGGATTACCAGCCTCAAGCAGATGACATACGCAGACTGCCACAAAAAATTCCATAACTCCTTCATCGCTTATTGCCTACTCAGAGGCGACCTCTGCCTAATATACAAGGCCATGGCAAATCCAATTCTGATGGTAATGCTACACATAAAGAAACCCCAATCTCTCCATGCCATATACTCCAGGGACCTGAACCTTGCCACCACAATAAACAGAACATGCTGGAGGGATAGATTCCTGTTCCAAAGACTCCCCATACTCTGGAACAGATTACCCATTCAAGTCAAGCAAGCCTCCTCATTATCCCCTCTTTAAGAAGAATCTAGACAATTGGATGGGGAAATAGGAAATTCACCCCGGAGATCACTTCTGGTGCTCTGCTCAACAGGACAACAGGAAAATAACTTTTATGGATGGTGAAAACCAGGGAACTTTTTGGCTAGGCTTATATAGGCCCTAGGGCCGATAGCCTAGTACCTACTTATGAACCTATGAACCTATGAGCTGGATGGATTATATTTGTTTGGTCAGTTTGGAATATCGATAGTGGCTGTGTTTGGGATATTCTGCTGTGCAGGAATTTTTTTATTAAGTTGTGGTTCCTGCAGTTACACTGCTCTTTCTTGTCAGTTCTGACTGATCTTGGCCCATAAGATCATGGGTGCTATATTGTTTTGTCAGGCATCTGCTTATAGCGCAAGTGGCTTATTCCCATAGCAGTATTTTAACATTACTGATTCTGTTACTAAATTCTTCACCATTTCATAACTCCGCCCATGCTTGCTGTTAGCTCCATTCACAGGCTACATCTTGCTCATTGGAGACATACCAGATGCAAACTTTGCAAGATGCTGCATCATTTGTAAAAAAATATTGTAAATCTTACATTTTCGCTTTGGAGTTTGTACAGTTGCTTTTACTTTTTCTTCCTCAGGTTGAATCTTATATATTTCACACTGGTCACTGTTAATTTACATTTGTTCTTATTTAACATGATGTTATGCTTCCTTAATGTGTATAACAGCTGTGTCAGCATTATCACCCTCTTTTTGTATCAGTCCCTAATTAACAAATCATCATTCATGTTTACTACTCCTTCCAAATATGCAAATGCTTTTGTATCAGCACTTTGTAATAATTGTAGTGTATATGAAATATCAAATAGAAGTTTCTAGACTCTAATGGGATATCAAGTGCACACTGGTTGAAACTCTTTTCATCATCTAGTATTTTAAAAGGAAGAGAAGCACTGGTATCCTGTAAGAAATATGTGGTAGCTATAATATGTAAAGATGGTAAAGATCCATCTCATCCAGCTTCTGACAGGCCCATTTAAATTTTAAACCATAATTATAAAGGGTTTATGTCTATAATGGCTAAAAGAATGGCAGGGGTGATACCAAAATTGATAGAGATGGATCGATGTGGTTTTGTGGAGAAGATGCAAACATCTGACAACATTAATAGAACAATGATGATTCAGAGGGAAGCAGAATGTAAGAAAATACCACTGTTGTCAGTGGGCCTTGATGCAGAGAAAGCAACTGACAGAGTAAGCTGAGATTTCTTTTTGAGTAAGGCAAAGGAAGCATTTGCATTCCGTGATAAAATTATAAGGCTAATTAGGAGAACATACGAGGGATCAGAGGTGAAAATTAAAGTTGGGGGGGGGGTTCTCTCTGATAAACTTTGAGCAGAGGAACCAGGCAGGGATGTTCTCTTTACTTTTGATTTTATATTATATTTATAACCATTGGCAAAGAAAATAAAGGAGTCAGAAATCTGAAGATATACTTAGCATGGTAATCAAACAAGTTGACTTTATTTGTAGATGATATTATTTTATACTCGATAAAATCAGAAAAGGACATTTCAGTGTTGTGGAACATTCTGAGCCATTTCCAAGTCTTGTTGGGATACAACACTAATGAAGATAAAACAAAGGATAAAACAAAGGGAATAGCTGTAAATTATGTACCCACATACAAATTGGTTCACCAATACCCATATTTATGAGGACATGATAAAATACAGTGCTTAGGAGAATGGGTTAAAATCAATTCTGTTATGGCAGCTAACAATATGTGGGAAGACACTAAACAAAAGATAATACAGAAAAATGAGAATGTGGAAGCTCTGTTTTATGGATAGAGATAGCAAGATGCAAGCAATGAAAATGTTTTAGTCCCTTTAGTTTTATGCACAAGGCAGGCATGGTTTTATCATCCGGAAGAAAAGCTGTGAATAGGAATTAATAAAGAATTAAGGGATTTAATCTTAGTCGAGAAGATGGCAAGAATCAATTGGGATAAATTGATCCTTCCAGTAGAACAATGTGGTTTGAGATTATCTGATTTGAAGAGCCATTTCCATGCTATGCAGTTAAGACATCTGTACGTAGCACAAGCAGAAAGCTATAATTCAACGTGGAAAGGGATAATGATAAAACATGGTGAAGCTCAAGAAAGAAGGAGAGACTGAGTCTTTGGGTGCAGATCCTTATGGACAATAACAATAACCACACTGAATATTATATTATATGATATTATATTATATAC
This sequence comes from Protopterus annectens, assembly GCF_019279795.1. Taxonomy (NCBI): domain Eukaryota; kingdom Metazoa; phylum Chordata; order Ceratodontiformes; family Protopteridae; genus Protopterus; species Protopterus annectens. Next base: position 143,072,225 of record NC_056733.1, on the reverse strand, counting down.
AAATATATTATATTCATAAAGTAGCAGAAAGTATTCTAAGACCTAAGCCAACACAGGAGTGGAGAATGGAGATTCTAGAGATATGGAAGACAATTAGTGGGACAGAGAATAGGCAAGAGGGGGCTGGAATTTGCTGGACAAAACTGGCAAAGGAACTAGGGAATTGGGAGTAAATAATTAGAGAGGGAGAGGTGATAACATTGGAAAAGGCCAATAATTAATTTGGACTTTAGGATAGAGATTGCCTTCCTTATCAAGGGTTGATATCAGAGTATAGGCAAAGACATAGGAACAGGAGGATCCTAAGTGACAGACCAGCACTCGAGAGTTTTCAAGAATCTCAGACAGAAGCTGCTGTTTGCATGGTAACTATAGGAATCAATCAGAGGAGGATATGAAGGATTGGGAAGAGAGATTGGATAAGCAATTCACAAGGAAACAGGAAACAATGGGATGATATATGTATTGCTCCCAAATAAGCATCAAAGACTTGAAGATTTAGGATCTTTAATCGGAAGTGTTTGCATAGGCATTTTTATACACCAAGCAACCTCCAAATAATTTTCTTCAGGTAGATTGCAAATGTTTGTGGTGTGATAGGGAATAAAGAGGTAATTGGGAACATATTTTCTGGAACTGTAATGAGCTGGCAGACTTTAAAAATTCCCTGCAGATTACTCTGTCAGAAATACTGGGTGAGCAAATTGGTATAATTAAGGAAATGATTGTTTGAGCTGTGATAAAGAATCGGAATTGCCTAGACATATTAAGGCTTTGCTGAGTTTAATTTTGATAGCTGCAAAAACACAGTTACTAGAAAATGGAAATCAAAGTCTAAACCAGCTGTACTAGAAGTAGTGAATATAGCAACAGAGAGAAAACAACTGGAAATGGCATCTTTAGAAAAGGGTAGGAGCAAATTACATAGAATAATTGGAACTGTGGGAACAATACATGCATAATAATGTTTTGGAGGAATGACTTTTAAGGGAAGGCAGGAATTGAATGAGTTATGTAATGTTTGACTGACACTGACTATACAGATTATAAGTGATACATGATGTTTGCAAGTGAAAATATGTCAATATGATTTGTTTTCATTTATATAAATGTATGATTGACTATGTCATAAGCGATAATTCAATAAAGATGGTTCTTGTTAAGAAAAAAAAAAATCTCTCAACAGGCATGCTGCATCCTGTCAGAACAAAATTAAGTGGCAGAAAAGCTGAGCTGGACAAAGGCAGATCCTCATGAATAGTAACTAGATCAGATATCTTTCCAAGACTTGAATCATCTGTGGGTAGTTCTTCAAAGACCTCTTCGCCTCCTGTCTGAACAATCATCTGGCAAAATTCTGCTTCAGTACTCCATGCAAAAAGGCCTGAATACAGATGCTTTTACTTTTACTTTCTCTTTGGGCAAGAATGTCTCTGTATGTTTTTACATCCTCTACACTAATATCCAGAGTACTTCTGACAAAGGTAACAGTGATTTCCCTTTCTTTTGGAAATGGCCAGGAGCAATCACTGCAAGGTTCCTCACATAATGGATCGATTCACTCAGGAACAGGGTTTTTTGATACACCATGACCCCAGTCAACTTCAACTGACTGCCTGGATGATAGGGTTTATTTTCCTTTAGACGCCTGTTTACTGAGGAAGTGCAGGTAATAATGGAGGCAAGAAAGCCTGCTACTAGAAAATCATGTATTAATATATTAGCAAATGGAAAAGCTTTTCTAGTTAGTTCCAACAACATAGCAGCACCCTTTCAGGGTTAGTGCTTCTCTGGTTCAATATTTGTATAAGTTACTACCTTTAGACATTTTTTACTCCTTCATCAAGGTTTATTTATCGGCCATTTCAGCATGTCTACCCATGGATCCTCCTCTTTCAATGCATTTTAATATAAAAATGTTTTTGAAAGGAGTTTTGCAAGAGTGTCCTCTGAGAGAAATAGTTCCTCCTTGGCAGTAGAGTAGTGCAGGTGGGCAAAAGGGGTGTGTTACCCATGTGAAAGGTATTAGATGATGCAGTCCTGAAGTGCCATTCCTGCATTCTTCTTTCTATACTAGCATGTTTGAAAGCCAGTACAGAAAGCAACTTTCTAGCTTTTGTGGTAAGTTGTAGCAAGCTTGTTTGAAATGTAACAGTTCATGTGTTTTTTGGCTGTTCTGCTAAAGAACAGGTGCAGGGAACACTGTGTATCTAGCTGGCTTGGACAGCCAGTGTATCGTTGCCAAGCAGTTTTTTTTAATGCTTTTCTAGTGAAGCCCTGCGGCAGGTAGAAGGCATGTATCTGGGAGGTGGTGTAGGCGTGGAAGGGGATATGTGCTTCAGTCTTCCATGAGCAATCTATTGAAGGTCCCTTTCTTTTTTTGCTCTTTCAGTGAAGAGCTGTGGCAGGTTGGGGGCATGTGCTTTGGAGAAGGCATGTGGCACAAGCAGTATATCAGAGCTGCCCTTTCTCTTTGCTCCTCAGTTTGCAACAGGTACTAATAGCAACAAGAAAGCCTGCTACAATAAAATCATATAATAACAAATGAAAAGGTTTTCTAGTTCTTGCTAACAACATAACCACCACCCTTTCTGAATGAACCAGAGAAACACTAGCTCTGAAATGGATCTAGTTCAGGGAATGGCCCATGGTGCTGGTTGAGCCAGTTAAGCCAAGCTCCTTGGGATCTTAAGTTTGTGTTAGAGAAGCTGGCATTTGCTCCATATGATCAAGCTTATCAGGCTGATTTGAGGTTCTTAACATTGAAAACTATTTTACTGAATGTTCTGACCTCTGCAAGAAGGGTATCTGAGTTGCAAGCTCTTATGGTGAGTCAAGCCTATCTCAAATTCCACAGAGATTGTGTTTCTTTGAGAATTAATCCTTCTTTTATGCCTAAAGTGGTATCTGCATTTGCTTTAAGCCAGACTCTCTCTCTCTCTCTCCTTGTTTTCTTTCCTGTACCTAAAAATGAGGGAGAAAGGATACTCCATAACTTGGATGGTTACAGACAGCTCATGTAGAATCTTGACAGAACAAAATCTTTCAGATTATCATATCAATTGTTCATTTCTTATGAAGGCAAGAAGGGACAACCTGAGTCAAAGCAGGCTATATCCAAATGGTTGTCTCAGGTAATAACCTTCAAGTATTCTTAACACAGCAACACTATTCTAACCAGGGTCAAGGCTCTCTCAGGCAGGGCCTTGGCCTCCTCTATGGCTTTTTGCAAAGTGTTGGATTCTAGAAATATTCTAAAAGCTGTAACTTGGTTCTCTATACATATGTTTTTCAGAACACCGTTAGCTTGATTCCTGTTTTATGTCTAGATCATGCTTTGCTTGGCCATTCTCCAGGGGCTGCTGGACACTTCCCCTTCCACCTCCCAAAATGCTGTAGGCTAGGGTAATCTACTAAGGCTATGGGCTACTGCAGCCGAGATCAGTATGATGAAAACAGTACAGATGTATAAGTAAATATACCATAACAGTAGTTATTCAAATGATCACTGCTGCAATAGCTACAACCTCACCCTTTGTTTTTTGTTTATGCAAGGGTGTGTATATATTTTTACTCCTGGCTATGTCCTCTCAGGGCTCAGCCTTCCTCTCTCATTTGACATGAAAGAGCTTGGCACTCAAACCTGTGTTTTTTAGGCAGCTCAGCTCAAGCTGCCTAACAGTTTGAGCATGTGGAAAGTGCCCTGAAGCTTTGAAAGCTGGCCATCTGTTATATCTGTGGCAGTATATAACCCATATAAATGAGGCTACTGCAGCAGTTATTTGAAAATCTACTGTTATGGTAAGTTTGCTTATGCAACTGTACTTTCTTTAACCAATGAACAGTAACTGTAAACTTGTCAAAATAAAACATTAAACTGTCAATCTGTAGTCCTTTAACTACAGACAAACCTTCTTCCATACATACTGAGGTGTCAAAGATGTATGTCTTTTAATATCCTGCATGTTCTCGAAACGTATTGGATTTACTTAAAAGTTTTTACTTTTATAAATCTGTCACGTTATCCCAAACCTTACAAGATAGCTCAGTGCAGCTTCAAAATAGAGGTGCAGATTCAATAAAGCCTACATGACTTGCAAAAACTACGTGCATGTCGTGGTGCAACATGCACATGGTAGCACATTCATTTGTATTCAGTAAGCGGCTCTATGTGGCACATAGAGCTGCACAAACACAGTAAACATCGTGGCATGCTAATTATAGCACATGCAGCTGAACTGTATGCTAAACAACCAATCCAAGATGGAGGAGCTATTCAACAAGTTATAAAGCAATTGTGTACACTCGGTGCACATTTTGGCTTTGAATTCCAAAATCTATTGGAATACAGCCATGGAAACTACTCAACACAGAAAGAACATTAGGGTCTGCTGTTGCTCTTCTGCATGGGTATGTGCTACATGCCCAAACCTATGCTGCTGCTGCTAATAGACCTCAGCCAAGAAGGAGAAGGGTGTTTAGACCCTGTTTAACTTTTCATGGTCTGCATGAGGTAGAAATTGCAGAGTGCTACAGGGTGGATAGAGAAACACTACAGGAACTCTGCAACCTCTGTTGCCCTTAACTGAGTGCAAGGGCAAATTAAGGGGAACCAATACCTATGCAAACTAAGGTATATGTAGCACTTAAAATATTAGCTGCAGAAACCGTCCACAGACCAACAGGGGACATGATGGGGGTGTCACAGGCATCAGTATCCAGGATCCCCCATCAGTTTCTGAATGGCATGCTTACAACATGCCATTAACTACCTACATTTTCTCTATACATCTGAGGACAGAGCTGCGACTATGCAGGATTTTTACCTTGTAGAACATCTCCCTGAAGTCTTAGGTGCCATAGACTGCACTCACATTGGGATCAAAGCAGCACTCAGGGAACAGAGAAGTGTGTACATAAACAAAAAATGCTTCCACTTCATTAATTGCTAGGTCATGTGTAATTTTAAAGGAATCATCCTGAATGCGTGTGCTGGCAACCCCAGGAGTTACCACGACTCCCATATCTGGCACAACTCTCAAACTACCAGAGGTTTTCTAAGGTGGTAACCCACAAGATCATTAACTGGGTGATGCAGGGTATGCACTTGAACTATGGCTGATGACACCTATCAGAAATACACACACACCCACTGAAGAATGCTGTAATGAGACACATGCTCAAACAAGAAATATCATACAGCATGTGTTTGGGCTTCTGAAGTCATGGTTGCGGTGCCTAAATACATCAGGAAAAGACCTGCAGTATAATCCCTGTACTTATGCTGAAATTTTCACCATCTGTACTATCTTTCAAAATATTATCCTAAAAACAGATTCAAAAGGAGTACCAAGGGGAAGTGGCACACATCCCACCACCACTGGCAAGATCACCACAGCCACATGCAGGTGAGGAGTCAGAGGGGGAACCATCAGCCACTGTGGGTGTAAGTAGATGAAGGGTGCACAATATGCCCTTGCACTGGCCAAGAAGTAATGGATAGACACATGCTGACCACCAAAGGGGGTACAATTTTTATTTATACACATGCATAGAGAATTTTTTTACTCCCCTAGATTAACTTCCACACATTGACTACTTTTGTCCCATTATTTTTTAAGAATTGTATTTTTTTCCAGCGAGGCAGTCTATGCACGATCTTTAACCCAGAGCTCAATGCTAGAGCAAGCAATATATTTGAAGTGTTTTTCTCCCTGTAATCTACAGCCAGCCCCCTTACATCCAGGCTCTGCATTTGCAGTTTTTACATGCCCTACAATTATACATTTTTGAACACTAAGACAGTACCTACTAATAGTTTTTTTTGAAGGTTGCTAGAGCTGAGTCCAGGGCCAACTGTACTGTTAGAATATCCAAAAATCCCATTATAGCCTTACTCGCTTACCTTCCCATGATAATTTGTGGGTTTAAAATCCAGCCTCAGCTTTGTGTGCCACCTTTGCATTCTGTGTTTGTAGTAGATACCAGTGTATACTCTGGTGATGTGTGAGCTCTAAATTATGGTTTACTAGCAACTACAGGTAGGGTATATTTGTTTTTCACAAATTTGATGTAAAACTGACCTGACCATATGCAAAGTATTCTATTTATCCACAAGTTTGTTTTCAGGAACAATTCTCATGAATGAGTACCTTAGGCAGTTTAAGTGCTTAAGCTGTTGTATTAGGTGTTGTGAGAATGTAGTGGACCTAATTATTCTGTAAGGACTAGTTGCTTTAAGTATTCTACTGATATTTTCAACAGATGCTGGATTTTTATCTGTAAAGGTGTCTTGTCTCTCAATACTGTAATAGCATATGCTTCTCTGGCACACAGCAATGTTTTTTCTTGCATGACCATAAAGTCAGTCTTAAGAATTGTAGCTTAAACGGAATAAGCTTGTGACTGTATTTTGTTATTAACATTGTTTTATGTAGAGCGTAGTATGAATCTAATTTTGTAATTTATACCTCTCTACTCTTTATATTATGTATTATTAATTCTAAGCAGTACTCTGCTCCTACCATCTAATCTTATCCTCTCTCCACTCTCAATTCTCTGATATCCTCCCTTACTGTCCTAAACTGTGTCATGGCACACATAGTTCACCTCCATAATTTTCTCTGCTCCTTTCTTTTCTTTTGTATCTCTTATACAGTAAATGCACCTTTGTATACTGTTCTAATAATTAAAGGACCACATTTTGTCCCTCTCTTTCCCTCCTCATAGATCCCAAACCAGCTAAATGTTTAATTCTACTAGCTCCAGGCTGTGCGATAGAACTCACTGAGTCTACCAGAAATACACTACTGCACCTTGGCATAGCCACTGCCATAACCTCCAAGTTTATGTATGTTCTGAGTTTCAACTTGCATCAGTAATTTAACTGTGTGTCCCATAATTAGCTGCAGCACATCACCAGGTCACTCCTGATATCCCCCACTCTTCCTCTATAAATTCTTTTTTTTACTCCCCTAGATTAACTTCCATACACTGACAACTTTTGTCCCATTATTTTTTATGAGCCGTATTTTTCCTGACCAGGAAGTCTATGTACTATCTTTAACCCAAGGCTCAATCATATAGTAAGCAATACGTTTGAAGTGTATTTCTCCCTGCAATCTACAGCCAATCTCCTTACCTCTAGGCTCTGCATTCAGAGTTATTACATGCCCTACAATTATACACTTTTGAACACTAAGACAGTACCTACTGATAGTTTTTTAAGGTTGCTAGAGCTGAGTTCAGAGCCAACCTACTCCATTTGCTCTTGCTATGCTCGGGCTCACTCTGGTCCCCTGCCCTACTCCATTCCCACCCACCCCACACTCTCTCTACCTTTATTTCACACTAGCCACACCCCTATCCAAACCATCCAATCAGGACATACTGCCTGACACACTACCTTTGCACAACTACCTAACCCACATCTCTCTGCAAATACCGACACAAATAATTCAAATTAGACTAAATTATTCCTACCCAAAATGCCTAATCATAAAATTCCACCCATACCAAAAAGTACTGCTGTCCCCCACCACCACATTATAGGCTCCAACTATATATACATACAATCACTCTATAATCCCTCTAACACTATCAACACATAGCTCCTCATATCACACCAACCTAGAAGAGCCCATATCTTCCCACTCTACCTGCTATATTTACCCTCTAAAACTTAAACTTATCAGCACTTCTGTATCTTGTTTGATCCTTAATATCACAGCCAGTCACTATATAAACTACTCCCTTCTTCCTCACCCAAACATCCCTAGCATTTCTCTGAAATATGATAAGTACATAGTCCAAACTTTTAAAAACTCTAGTTAATATAGCATCCAAATGAACTCTTAGTGGGGATTTACGCTGAAACCCTGACCCAAACACCAATTTGAACAATTCAACCTCACATAATAACAACCACTCTCAGACAACAATCATTCCCCCTAGAAACAAAATTGACATCCTACTGTTAAATATTAATATAAGAAGTATCAACAACAAAATGCCTGCATATCATTGCTGGAGCCTTCCTTTGTCCCGACAGAGTGCTCTTCAAACTATCTGGAGATATACAGAGCTAAGTATATTTTTCTGGCACTTCAGAGTTGTGTACTTTTAATTGTTGCTTGACTAATTTTATATCATTGCTGGCTGACTTCAGAGTTGTGCACTGTTATTTTTGCTTCACTGTATAGTTTTTCAGATCTCTGCTAATAGTGTTTTCCCCACCTCCCCCTACTTCTCTGTGTCTTAAGTTGCTATAACTGGTTGTACATCCTGTGTGTTATCTGACTATCTCAAGGATTACTTGCATAAAATTAGACCCTCTTAGTAACAGCCGGCATATCATTGCTGGAGCCTTCCTGTGTCCTGAGAGAGTGCTCTTCAAACTATCTGGAGATATACAGAGGTAAGTATATTTTTCTGGCACTTCAGAGTTGTGTACTGTTAATTGTTGCTTGACTAATTTTATATCATTGCTGGCTGACTTCAGAGTTGTGCACTGTTATTTTTGCTTCACTGTATAGTTTTTCAGATCTCTGCTGAAGGTGTTGTTTTTCCCCTACCCACTCTCCCTATTCCTATCTTGTTGTTTAAATTTGGAGGCTTTTGCAGTTGCCCGTCCCCACTGTAGATTTGATCTGGGACACTCCCCCCAGTCCCATCTCTTTACCTCATTCTACCTAATAGACTCCTTCTGCACTTGTTTTTAGTCATTTTTTATTTAATTGCATTTTTTAAACTGTTTGGTCTAACATTGCTACATACTCAAGTGGGCTAGCTTGCACTGCATTTGAATTGTTTAACTGCTGTTTTACCTACTTTTCTGTATTAAAAAAAATCTAAGCCTGTTTCCTACCTGTCCTGTAAATAGAGTAGTCCAGATTCAGATTTGCTGTATCCAGGACTGTATGTAAGCTTCTGAGCCCCCCAAGCTTTCTGTGTTGGAGGGAAGCCTTCTAGCTTGCCAGTTGGAGTGGTAAGCACTAGGTAACCTATCTACCATATAAGGAGTGGTTCTGGCCCAGAAATTGTAGTTATTGGCCATTTGGGCAGTTTTTCCATCTCTCTCTCAACTTTCTGATTTAAAAGCCCGCATTTGCACTTGTTTCCCCCTTTCCTGTAACTAGTTTAGTCCAGATACAGATTCTTAGTTTTAGCACTTGAATTTGCTTATTCGTAATCAGCACTTGTTCAGAACTTGTTGTAAGCACTAAATAAGCTATTAATTACTACAGCACTCAACCTTCCTCATTACCTAGAGGAAAACAGTTTTGGTACTTAATTTCCTCACTTGCTTAGAGAAAAACAGTTCTTGTACTCACTTTCCTCACTTATCTAGAGGAAAATATTTTTTTATTCAAGCATGTCCAAGGGTCAGCACCCAGTGTTCTCTCTTGTTTATCTGATGAATCTAGGCATCTTGGGACAATGTAGAAATTGGCTCATGTACACAGACAACCCTCAACTCCTACCACCCAACACTACAACCTGTGAGAGATGCACTTATTTAGCCAAACTGGAAGTAAAGCTCTCTCCAACCAAGACTGAACTTGACAGTCAAGAGGAGAAGGTAAACACTTGCACCACACCACACTCATCACATAGTTTCACTAAATCTACACCACCAAAATCCACACATAGAAACACAAAAACATTCACAGAGGCTCTCAGTAATAATCTGCTCAAGCAACAGAGACCTCCAAAGCATAAATGCAAGCAACCTCCACCCCCCAACACAATCCAAATGACACATAACCCACAGACTCACTGTGCCACTCAACCATAGCCAATAAGGCGAAACAACGTACCCAACACACTAGTCATAGGTGACTCTATAGTCAGGCACACTGATGTCCCACTCACCAGGCTAAACAAGGAGAAGGTTACTGTCAGTTGCCTGTTGGGTGCCAGGATCCGCCACATAACCCATGCACTCAGGTCACTCCATAACAAGTACAAATATGACTCTGTCATTGTACATGTTGGTGTGAACGACCTGAGATGTACCTCTCTGGACTACATGAAAAGAGACATGGAAGAGCTCTCCGATCTTGTAGCCCAGGCAGGTATGACCCTAGCCCTGAGTAGCATTCTGCCATCACCCAGAATGATACCGCAGTACAAGGACCAAATGATTGACTTCAACAATTGGCTAAGCTTCTGGTGTCATTCTAAAGGGATACAGTATCTGTCTGCCTGGGATGACATGGTCAACAGACCACGATGCTTTGCTAGAGATGGCCTGTACCTGTCACCCCTGGGATTCTGGATACTGGCTAAGGTTCTTGCCACCCCTATAGTGCTTTTTTTAGGCAAGGTTCAAATGACAAATTCACCACCATAACAGGAACAGGCAAGCAAAAACTGAGGGTGATGCTACTTAATGCTAGAAGGCTAAATCTCAAAATGCACTCACTCGAGGCACTCCTTAAAATAGAGAACATCGATATCTGTGTAGTGATTGAGACCTGGTTCAAAGGTCCAGAGAGCACCCTTGCACTACCAGGCTATAACTCATACCATACTTTTTGGCCATGTAACCTGGACCAGAACACCAAAGGTGGAGGTGTGTCCATATTCATTAAGGATATCCACACATCCAGGCAAGCTGCTCAGCATAATGCATCCGAGGTTATCCAAGTGCAACTAACTCTGGGCAAAACTGCAATCCAAATTGTAGCTTGCTACAAATCCCCCACCATGCCTCAGGATTCCCACTCCTCTTTTCTTGATGTACTGGAAAATATTAGGGTTCAACCAAACACCCTAATAATGGACGATTTCAACTACCCCACCATTAACTGGGAAAACTACTCATGTACCAACTCCTTCACTCATCGCTTTCTGGAATTCATAAACTCCAATGCCCTGGATCAACTTATCCACACCCCCACCAGGGGCAACAATATCCTAGATCTAGTCATTACCAACATGAGTGACCGGTGTTCCACACCTGAAGTCAATGCCTCATTGGTCCGATCCAACCATAAGCTAATCACCCTAGATATCGACATCCTGCCCCCGCTCCCATTAATGAAACCATGGTAAAAAATTTCTCCAAAGCAAACTTCATGCTTTTTAAGACAGAAGTGGTGAACCTAATGACACCCATGCAGATGGACAATACAGTTACGACTACTGAATCTTACACAATTGCGCTTTATAAGCACTTACACAAGTGCATGGATCATGCTATCCCAAACAGAACCAAGATGCTATCATCCAAAAAAAGGAAGCCAATCTGGTGGTCTCCTGCCATAAACAAACTGTACAACAGAAGGAAGAAACTGTTGCAAAAGAGAGTAAAATCCCATGAGTGGAGGAGCTCCCTGGTCAGCCTCAGTAAGAAGCTGTGATCCCTGATAAAATCCTCCAAAGCTAGTTACGAAAACAAAATCACCACTGATTCTAAAGACAACCACAAAGCATTCTATAGCTATGTCAAGAATCTCAATGGCAACACTCAGATCTGCTCTGAGTTACAGCACAATGGCACTAAATATATAGACCCAACTGATGTTGCCAACATCCTGCTAACTTTACCCCCCTCTCACCCCCTAAAGGGCCCATCTTTATAATGGAAGAATGCAAAGTTCCTGTAATCACAGCTGCACAGGTAAAAAACACACTCTCCAAAGTCAAGAACACAGCATACATGGGACGAGACAACATCCCAGGCTGCATTCTACAAAAACTACAGAATGAACTGGCACCCCACCTAAGTACCATGTTCAATCATAGCCTCACCTCAGGCTTTGAGCTCGCTGAATGACACACAGCGACAGTTATCCCTCTCCACAAGGGGGGAGCCACCATGGACCCCGGGAACTACCACCCCATTAGCCTGACAAGCCTGGTCTGCAAGGCCATGGAATGTATCATCATGGAACTTATAAACAAAGACATTGATAGTTTCCAAACTCTGGACCCCACCCAGTTTGGGTTTGTAAAAGGCAGATCATGTCTCCTAAACCTGACAGACTTCTTTGAAGCAGTCACCAAAGCCGTAGATGAGGATAAGGTGGTTCACACAGCCTATCTAGATCTTGCCAAGGCTTTTGACACCATTCCCCCACTCTGAAATTTTAGAAAAACTCACCAAACTAGGTATAAATCCCAATGTCACAAAATGGGTTGTCAACTGGCTTACTGACAGAACCCACACTGTGAAAGTAGCAGACTCCAAATCCAACTTCAGACCAGTGACAAGTGGAGTACCACAGGGTTCAGTCGTGGGTCCTCTCCTGTTTGGTATCTACTTCTCTGAAGTACAGGCTAACACAGAAAATCTTTGGCTAATGAAGTTTGCAGATGACTGCAAATTAGGAGCCATAATTGAAACTCCTAACGATTTGGACATCTTACAAAAGGGCCTCTCTGAGACAGATGCCTAGCGTCAAAGCCATGGCCTCAAGCTCAATGCCAAAAAGTGCATTGTCATCCCCTTCGGTAAAAACTCTGTACCCATGAACTATAACATAGACGGTAGTATACTTAACACTGAAAGTGTGATAAGAGACCTTGGGACACAGGTGGTCAGTAGTCTCTCCTTTGATAATCACATCGCCACAGTAGTCAGGAAATCCTTCTACGTGGCACACCTCATCACAAAAGGTTTCTCATCCAGAAAAAAAGAGGTCATTGTTCCCCTCTACTCATCACTCATTAAACCCATTATAGAGTACAATGCCCCTTTTGGTATGTACCTCACAAGACATCTACAACAACTGGAAAGGCCACAGAAATACCTCACAAAGAGGATTACCGGCCTCAGAACAGATGCCCTATGCAGACCGTCTCAAAAAACTCCAGCTTTACTCCATCGCATTTCACCTACTCAGAGGTGATCTCTGCCTAACATACAAAGCTATGTCAAACCCAGAGCTGTTGGACATGCCTCACTTAAAGAAACCCCAATCCCTCTGAGCTACACGCTCTAGAGACCTAAACCTAGTCACCACAATAAACAGAACATGCCGGAGGGATAAATTCCTGTCCCAGAGACTTCCCATACTCTGGAATAAACTACCTATCTATATCAAACAAAGCTCCTCATTGGCACTCTTCAAGAAAAATCTTGATGATTGGATGGGAAATAGGAAATTCACCCCGGGGATCACTTCTGTGGCTCTGCTCGACAGTGGCACAGGAAAATAATTTTCTTGGGTGGCAAAAGCCAGGGTACCTTTTTGGCTGGGCTTGTATAGGCCCTAGGGCCGATACCCTGGGTAGGTAACCTATGAACCTATGAACCTATGAAAATCCATGAGTTGCATGCCAACCTCTTTCTATAATCTCCCGACATTGTTCTTATTACCGAAACCTTATAAACCTATTATTTATGATAATGAAATTCTCCCACCAGGTTACAATATAATACACCAAGATAAGATAGGAAAAAGAGGTGGAGGTGTGACACTACTCTTTAAAAGCCATCTTTCCTTAGAAACCTTAAATGGAGATACACCAAACTTTGACAATGGTGAAGTAGTTCTTATCAAACTGAACATTAACCCCCAAAACAAATAAACATAACAGGTATCTATATTCCACCAGTGGATAATATCCAAACATTAGAAATGGGTCTATATTATATCATTGAATGCTTAAAAAAGCGAACGCTGATTAATCGACCTAATTTAAGCGAAAGCTTACAATCTCGAACTGTCAGATCAGCAATTTTTTTCCCTGATCCAAAACACATACACACAACACAAGCACACCAAACAAACAGAAATCCACACACATACACCTAAAATCTGATACCTAACCCCACACTAAACTATGCACACACCACTAACTACCCACTTACCTTAACCCAAACCCTAACCCTAAGGTCCGTCACTATCGCACACTCACCTCACTCGCTCCCTAACCCTAACTCACTTAAATCTGCCCTAACCTTCATGTCCACTCAATCGCACACACACCTAACCCAAGCCCTAACCCTAACTCACCTAAATCACCCTAACACTCACAACCACACAGTCACACACTTACCTGAATCCGACCAGTAACTTTCCACCATAACACTGAAAATACCGAAGCAACAGAAACAGAGAACCAAATTCTTTCCCTAGGAAAAAAATTTGAGTTTCTGCGGCTTCGATATTTTGCAGTTTCGCGAAAATAAGTTCGATCAATCAGCGTTCCCTTTTTTAAGCATTTGAGGATATAATATAGACCCTTAGAAAATATACTGCACTGGACCACAATAACACTGCCCCAGGAAATGATAATCATGGGAGATTTTAATGTAGACCGGTCACACTGCATTTGCCATAATCCCAAAAACTACATCAATCTACATGGCTACCCCCAACTCATACCAACACCCACTAGGATTCACAAACCATCCAGTAAACACTCCACTCTAAACTAGATCTTAATGAATAGACCAACCCTCCCTTCTCACTCTGGTTGTCTCCCAGACAGCCTAAGTGACCATTTCCCAACCTATCTACTTAGAAAAAGAACTAACCCAATAAAACAAACTATATACCAACAAATAAGAAGCAAGCAACACCTAAACCTTAACAACCTCATAAACATCCTTAAACACTTTAACTGGACACCACTTACACTACTTCCCCTAGAAGAGACAGTCGATTATTTTAATACTACCTCTTGACATTCCTAAACACACAAGCCCCTACCAGGACTGTGTGAGTTAAATCTAACTATTCCCCATGGCTAAACAAAGGCACTAGGGCTCTCTTAAAAACAAGAGTCAAGGCCTGGGAAAACTGGTACAAAACTAAATCCCAATCCACATTACAAACCTATTGGGAACTTAGAAATAAAGCTAAGAAGCAAATTAAGCAAGACAAAATAAATTATTGCTCAGAAATCCAAACTAAGCACCACAGTAACCCGCAAAAACTCCGGTCAGCAATAAATAATATACTCCTGCCGGGCAACGTCAGCACCCCCATTACTAATAATAATGTAGACAATATCACTACCGAATTCAATGAATACTTTACTGAGGCTATCTTAGACCAGTTCAACAATCAAACCCCTTAGAGGTTCTTAGATGTTTACTAGGTTAATGACCACAAGGGCCTTTTTAAGCCTAGCCATTCATCCCAAATCTCTGACAAGTTCTGATACCCTTGATAAGTGTAAGCATGGGCCTGGGAGATGAACCGTTAACAGGTTACTTTTGTCCATTAGAGACATAGGTGCCAAACCAGGGATGAATTTCCAGTTTCACATCCAATTGTCCAAGTTGCACATGAATTGGGTTAGGAAGAACTCTGCTCCACATGGATGAAGAGCCTGTTCCATAGACAGGGTGGTCTCTGGGATACATACCTATCTCTCCAGCAGGTCCTATTTATATCCCAGGCAAGGTTTAAGACTTTAGAACAGGTAATTCTGGTGCTGTTTTTTTTGTGGATATGTGGGAGGTCCATCAGAGTGGATTCTGACAATGCCCTGTATGCTAGGCATAGATGTCCTATCAAAAACCTGTAGGAGACAGAATACAGGGATAGGGCTTTGAGGCAGTCTACAAAGGACATATTACTTATGCCCTGTATTCATTTAGTGAGTAACCTCTGTAGATGTTCCAGTTGTTGGATATGCCTAGTTAGTTACATACCAAAGGGGGCATTGTACTTAATGATTGTTCTACTATATTCGGCATTCATCAGACCTATGACTTCCTTGGACTTAGATACCATACCTTTGCTTATACGTTGCGCAACATAGAATGATTTCCTCACCACTGTAGACACATGATGATCAAATGCTAGATTGCTATCTATGCGTGTCCCTAAGTCCCTGACTACTGGGTCAACACTAAGGGTGTGTTGTCAATATGATAGTTACCAGAGATGGATGACTTCTCAAAGGATACTCTTATGCATTTCTTGGCATTTAGTTTTAGTCCATGGCTCTGACACCAGTTGTTTGTTTGTGTCAGCCCCTCCTGGAGAGCATTTGTGCTGGTGTGGGATTCAATGACAGCTCCTAATTTGCAATCATCTGCAAAATTAGTCAGTCAGAGACCACTGACACTGGCCTTGACTTCTGAGAAGTAAATTCCAAAAAGGAGTGGTCCAAGGACTGACCCTGAGGGACTCCAGTTGTGTCTGGCCTCTTTGTAGAGGTGAACTCCCCAATTCTAACTTCCTGAGTCCTGTCTGTGAGACAGTTGAGTGACATACAGGTCTGTACCTAACCTCTTGAGTTTGTCAACAATGCCTGATTGGGGTATTGTGTCAAATGCCTTGGCCAGGTCAAGGTAGGCAGTGTGAACGATTTTCCCTTCATCCATTGCTTTGGTGACCTTCTCAAAGAAGTCCACCAGGTTGAGTAGGCATGATCTGCCTTTGACAAAACCAAACTGGGTTTGGTCCAGTATCTGGAGGTTTACCATATCTCTATTGATCATCTCCATGATAATTCTTTCCATGGCTTTACATATAAGATTAGTGAGACTTATGTGTCTGTAGTTTCCAGGATCTGTAGATGGCCCACCTTTGTGCAGAGGATGATTGTTGCCTTTCTCCATTCATGAGGCATGAAGCCTGTTTGGAGGCTACAGTTAAATAGTAATTCCAGAGGCCCTGATAGTTCATCTTCCATGCTATTTAAAAGGCATCCTGGGATATTGTCTGGGCCCATTGATGCAGTGTTCTTAGTCTTAGAGAGAGCATTGAGGACCTGTTCCCTAGTGATAGTAGGGAGAGTTATATTTGATGATATTTCTTCAGGGAAGGTTGAGGGGGAGAGAGGGGTAAAGTTGATGCTGAATTTATCAACCAGGAGATTTGCTTTATCTTCTGGCTCAGTATAGGTGGCTCTATTTACAATAAGTTCTGCACACAATTATGTACTGCTTTTGAGGTTTTGGACATAACTAAAGAATGCTTTGTGTTTTTTCTTGGCTTGGGAGGCCAAACTTATCTCAGATTTCACTTTGTTAGATTTTATTTGTCCTCTGAGTTGTTTGTTTAGTTTGATGAGAGTGCTTTTATCCTGCTGAGTGCTGCACCTCCTAATTTTTGCCATGATTTTCTTTATCCTGTTATACAGCCAATTGATTTTTGTGATTCCACCAGAGTGGCTTGTTTTTTGGGTTAGTTCTGTACTTCTTCCTGGTGGGTACAGCTGCCTCTATGCAGCTATTAACATGCTTGTACAGGGTTTCTGTGAACAGTTCTGCAATACAGAAACATTCTTAGGGTATATAGGGGCTTGACATTTTCCCAGGTTCTCACTTATTAGCAGGAGGTTAGCCTTCAAATAGTTCCTGAATATTCCTGGTTTAGCTGGGGGTCCAGGTTTTATTTTTACTTCAAAAGAGACCATTTTGTGGTCTGACCTTACTTGGGAAGGTATTACAGTAGGGAGTGTGCAGCAGTCTCCCATATTAGTGAGGACCAAATCCAGTATGGTTGCACCCCTGGTTGGTGTATTGACTATCTGGTCCAGAGAGTTAAAATCCAGGAATCTCTGTGCATGCATGTTTGATGTCATATAGGATTCCCAGTTAATAATGGGGCAATTAAAGTCACCTATGAATATGGTATTGGGTTGGATGGTTAGTGTTTCTAATAAGTTTAAATACTTGGTATGGGTTTCCTGGGTCATAGAAGGGGACCTATAGCTTACAAGGAAGTGGTTTTGGATTTTACCTATGGTGATTTGAACATGGAGCAGCTCAAGTGCATTGTCCTGTTTGACCAGCCTTGAAATATATATATTTTTGATGTAAATAGAGACACCTCTACCTTTAGTCCCTGCCTGTGAAGTAGCTAGCCTAAATGTGTGGAAGGCATTATAACCTTGCACTGTCGGTGTGCTCTCTGTGGCTTTAAACCATGTCTCAGTGACTGCACAGACATCAGCATCCTCTAGGGTAAAGAGAGCTTCTAGGGTGTGGAGGTCTTTGTTTAGACTCCTAGTATTGAGCAGTAATACCTTTAGATTTTCTTGGTTCTTCTCCTATCACAGCTACTTCTATGTCACCCAAAAACAAGACAACCTTTTCCCTGAAACCTGTATCTACAGAAAGAATCAAAAGACTTCTTAAGAAACTAAAACCCACCACACCAGCTGCAGATAAACTACCTCCTGATTTCCTAAAACTAGCTGCCAAAGGTATTGCCTACCCAGTTTCCATTCTAATCAACAGATCCTTAGCAGAACACAAAGTCTCAACCATCTTGAAAACCTCTCACATTATACCACTTCACAAGACTATCAAACTAGCACCCTTTTGCAATTTTATCACCACTGTCTAAGATACAAGAGAAAGAATCATTCACAAGCAAATTACAGATTACCTGACTACTAAAAAACTACTAACCAATACTCAGCATGGCTTCCGACCATATCACAGCACTACCACAGCACTAATAACATTTACTAATACTGTCAGCCTTTACAGAAATAATGGCAATTGGATATCCACAATTTTGCTAGACCTATCAAAATTCTTTGATATGGTCTCACTTAACAAACTTTTAAATATCCTCACTGAACTAAACTTATGTCAGTCTACACTTGTCTGGTTCCAGGATTACTTATCTGGGTGCCAGCAAGCAGTACATTGGCAACAATCTCATCACCCCTTCTTCCAGTGACCCTAGGAGTCCCAGAAGGTTCAATTTTAGGGCCTCTACTCTTTTCATTATTTACAAACAACCTACATACCTCAACCCCACAAGCCTCACTCATCCAATATGCAGACGATTCGACAGTGATATGTGTTGCTAGGGTCTATATTAAGTGAATGAAAATTTATATAATCGAATCTATTTACATCGACACATAAATGCCGAAACAGGTAAACGTCGAACACGTAAAAGCTTGAAAATCAAAACATCGAAAACTTTTAGTTGGCAAGCAACTGCTCCCTAGTGTAATAAGTGTAACTAACCACCAAAATTAACTTTTCTTACCCTACCAATCTGTGCTTTATGTGCAAGAAAGGAAATATATTTTACATACAAAACGGGTATTAAACTATACCATATTTTAAGTAAACTACAAACTGAATGATTACATATTTAAATAACCTCCTCGCCCAAGAAATCAAAATATGCACTTCAATAAAACGTAGAAAACACATGGTGCACACAGCATATCGATGTTAGTATGGTATTAAATTTTAAGTAGCATGCCAACTGCACGTAAGAATTCAAGTACAGTATACTGTTCTTTATTTTTCAAAACAGTTTGTAGACGAAAGTCCCTTTCTAAATGTTTTCTCTTCTTTGGAGAAACAGGACATGCAGACATTAACTGTAATCTAATTTCGTCAACCCGATTTTGCTCTCCAACAAGTACTGACAGAACAGCTGGTATGTCAGAAATACGTCTGCCTAGCAGACACCTAATCCTCCTATGCCAGCCCTCCACGTAATTTTGTGTTCGTGGTAAAGAAACATTGTTCAAACAGGAGACATTCCAGAACGATATAAGGTACACAGGAGGAAACCGTAAATGAATTGTAGTTCTAGTGATCTGCTTCCATAAGTGACCCGACACATAAATATCAGAGAAATATGTGATCAACTCTTTCCCGTCAGCAGGAAATGTTTTACTTAGCTCTCTAAATGCTGGAATCACTTCATCTTCACTCAAAAATGAAAGTGCTATTAGTTCTTTAATGGAACGCTGAAATTCAAGAGAAGTACCATAAAGTCTAGATAAGTTAAGTTGCTGAATTTTGTGGCACACATTCTGTGAGAAATGGAAGAAACATCCTTTACTTTTCACATTGAAAAAGTTTGCTTCTATACTTTTAATTGCAGCTAGTTCAAAGTCACACAATAAGTATTCCACCGAAGGTGTTAGATCACATCTAGCTAACAAGTTAAACAGAAGCTCCCACATCAAATTGTATGTCTTAAAAGACTTTTTAGTCATCAAGACATATACTAAAGGAAGACATCTCTGTTTGTCACCACGGTTAACAAATGTATGAACACTATATAACTGCCTACATAGTCTACCTTTTGTAAGGAATACTCCATCCATGAGCCATATATTTGTATTACGCAAGTCTTTGGCATTTTCTTTTATTGTAAACAGTAAAACATGTATATTTAACTGCAAATCTACCTTACGTTCCTGGATGAATTCAGATTCTTTTAATTTATAATCATCCAGACATACTGCACCTAAGGTTGTACATGGTTTACAGTTTGTTAACAAAGTTTTTCTCCTAACTCTGTTAACCTGTTGCAATAGTGATCACCTAGTTGGCAATGCAACAGTAGACTCAAAGGATGTGTTAGCAAGAATGTCATCAACAACTAAACACGGTGTGTTCCTGCAAGTACTAGCTATATCCTTCAATGTACTACATGCTTTGTACTTTTCAACTAACGTTGGATCTCACGGATGGTCATGAATAGTAGACTTCAGGAGAATTTCTTCTCCACCTTTATCAACTGTTATAGCCCTACCCTTACATGTATCTGTTGTTTTCAAACGACAGCACCAATACTTACGGCTTTTTAGAACCTTCTCTAAATTGTACAAATAGCCGTCAACAACTAGGATATCTTTCTTTTTTTGGGATTTAACTGTGTAATAGTTACAACCTATTACACCAGGTCCAGCAAGAGTGATACAAGCCATAGCTGCAGGTATAACCGCTGTATGCACACGTATTTGCCGGAAATGTTAATTTAAATACTGTGTTGTTACGTTTTAGTTTCGTTATGTTTTTAAGTATTTCACATGAATTATAAATGGTATTTATTTAATTAACTGATAGTGAAATTACAAAAGTGACTATACGTACACTTTTTAATTATTTTATATACGGGTATTGGTGTTATTTCATACATATTCATATTTACGTTTGGACGTCATAATTTAATGTACCTAACAGACAATGTGGCCAACTAAAACAGTTCGATGATATATTTTTCACTGAAAGAACATTTCGACATTTAGTTGTTTCGGCATTTATGTGTCGATGTGAATACATTCGATTATATAAATTTCCGTTCACTTGATATAGACCTGTGTTGCTACTAATATACATGAACTTCAAACATAAATGCAAAAATCCTTCCTATCAGTAGAGATGGGGCTAACAAACTCCCAATTAATCCTACACCCCAAAAAACTCAACTGCTGATTTTCCACCCCACTAAATCAATAGTACCCGCTATCAGATTTAACATTGTTTCATTAAATAACACTATCAGCACCCCTCTCACCACACACCAAACTACTAGGAGTCGAAGTTGATTCCAACATGAGATTTAACATCCACATATCTGAAACAGTAAAAAAGTACACAAAAACTTGGAATACTATATAGGAACAAACACTACCTCACAAAAAAACACAAAACCACTATTACCCAATCTCACCTAATCACTACTCTGCTCTGTGCATCTTCCATATTCACAAGTCTAAGAAAAACTGAGTTAGCAAAACTTGAATCTTGCTACAACAAGATTGCCAGATATGCTAACTCGCCATCTAGATCACACCACTGAATGGCACTCAAACAACTCAACTGGCTTGAACTCCTCCAACTCCTTCTCTTTAACCAGTTAACTAAGGCCCATAAAATGTTCTACCGACTGGAGAATACATCTACCCCACAAACATTACTTCAACCATATTCCTCTGCCAGAACTCTACATTCCACCAACTAACCCCTCGTTAAAATCATTAAATCAATAGAGCCAATAACCTAGCTGGAGAGTCCCTTTTCTCAAATTATGTAGGCAAAATTTGAAATAAACTACTGCATGACATTATATCTACTTCAGCCCTGTCACAATTAAAAAATACTAAAAATGCACTTATTAAATAAGTGGCTGCACCCTTGCTCTACTCCTGACTAAACTATCTCTCTCAAACAATACTAATACCTCTACTACTTTAATTCTAACACTACACTTACTATCAGTCAATTAACTCTGATGCCAGAGAAGAACAGTTAATACTAAAATATCCATGTCTATCTACACCAAAATTACCTAGTGTTGCAAATCTCCCTCATTTCTTTATTCTATGCCTTATTATAAAACTATAATTTTTTATAGAAAATGAATAAGTTCTCAAGTTGTGTTAGCGACACTTTATTGCACTATATTCTAGCATAGTAACATGTTAATTAGTTAATAGATAAGCTACAGATTATTTAAACACTATTATCTAGTACTTATATCACTCTAAGTTTGTCAACTCTAATCTAGTATTGTTATACTGTATGTTTATGTGGGGCTTTTCTCCCCAGGCCTCCACTGTAAAAGTACATGTGTCCATTCGGACTATGTTTTCAACTTTAATCTAGTATTGTTATACTGTATGTTTATGTGGAGCTTTTCGCCCCAGGCCTCCATTATAAATGTACTTGTCCATTCGGACTGTGTTTTCAACTCTAATCTAGTATTGTTATACTGTATGTTTATGTAGAGTTTTTCACCCCAGGCCTCCATTATAAAAGTACATGTGTCCATTCGGACTTTCCCAGTAAACAAATGTAAAATAAATGAAATAAATAATAAAACTGATGCTAGACAAATGCTCACAACCTTTACTTAGCATGTAATGGTTGTGTATTGTTAGCATCACACAGAGTCATCCCCGAATTCAAACACTTGTAACTGCCGGACTATCAAGGTAAGTGTTGAACCTGGTATATGAAAATAAATGGCTAAGAACACAAATGAATGGCAGATCCTTGCATACTGTTATTTGCTAATGCATCTAAGTAGAAGGTAATCGGAGGAAGGGCACTGAGCAAAACTTTGCTCTGTGATATATAAGTATCCTGTTTTTTGCTTATTTTTACTAGTTATTTATAGCTGTTTTGTCTGCTGCATACTTTTTACTGTATTTTATAGGTATAAACTAATCTGCATGGTTGTGTTAAAATTGTCTGCCCCTGATAAATAAGGGTTTTACTGTCACACTGTTTGTAAATCTTTTCTAGCTAGTTTCACTATGTGTGAGGTATTAACTGGAAATTTTCTCCATTTGTTAAACATCTGTTTGTGTTTGTTTGTTCTGATTCCTGCCAAGGAGTGTATCATATAACTGATTTAGTTTCCCACCCTCACTCACTATTGGTATTCTGTTCTTATACTTGGTGGCTTTGCAGTTGCCCACCCCTACTGTAAATTTGATCTGGGACACTCCTCCCAGTCTAGTGTCATTAGCTCATTCTACCTAATACAGAGAGAACATTTGAGAAGGCCAAACCACTTACTTTCTTAACGTTGAATTATCTTCTGCTTTATTTAAAAACAAAAATTAATTCTAAGCTTGTTTCCCGCCTTTCCTACAACTAGTCGAGTCCAGATACAAATCTGCTGCATCCAGGACGGTTTGTAAACTTCTGAGCCCAGCAAGCCTTTCTGTGTTGGAGGGAAGCCTTCTAGTTTAACAGTAGGAGTGGTAAGCACTAGGTAGCCTATCTACCAAAAGATGAGTGGTTTCTGGCCCAGAAATTGTAGTTTATTGGCTGTTTGGGCAGTTTTTTCATCTCTTTCAACTTTCTGGTTTAAAAGCCCACATTTGCACTTGTTTCCCAACTTCCCTGTAACTAATGTAGCCCAGATACAGATTTGCTGTATCCAGGACTGTTTGTAAGCTTTTGAGTGGTGCCAGAGTCTGCTCTTCAATTTTTCCCTTAGATCTACTAGTTCTCTCCTCTCCTGCACTTATACTAGCTTATTAGTCTAGCACTTTACCAGACTTCCTGTAACAATTATTGTAGCACACAAAAGTGCTACCAGCACTAAACGTTCTACAAGGAAACAGATCCAGTACTTATTATCAATACCCACCCCTGCAGGCATGTCTAATGGTCAGTTCCCTGTGCTTTCTCCTATTAACCTGGTGAACTTGGGCATCCTGAGGCAATGTAGCAACTGCCTCATGTACACTGACAACCCTCTCCTCTTACCTTCCAACACTCAGACTTGTGAGAGATGCACTTATATATCCAAACTGGAAGCCACGCACTCTCCAGCCAAGACCATAATAGCTGGTCAAGAGGAGAAGGTCAACACTTGCACCACACCACATGGAACACATAGCCCTCCAGAACACACCTCAGCACTGACTTCACATAAAAACACAAACCACACACCCACCTTTGTGGAGGCTCTCAATAAAAATCTACCCAAGTAGCAGAGACTTCCAAGGCAGAAACATACTCATCCACCACAACACAACACTAATCATGAAACACATAACTCTCCTAAACAGTGTGCAACTCAACCAAAGCCTCTAAGGCAAAACAGCATGCCTAACACATTAGTCATAGGTGACTCGATTGTGAGGCACACTGATGTCCCACTTACTAGGTTGAATAAGGAGACAGTAACAGTCAGCTGCCTGTCAGGTGCCAGGATCTGCCACATAATGCATGCACTCAGGTCACTCAACAACAGGTACAAATATGACTCTGTCATTGTACATGTGGGTGTGAATGACCTGAGACGTACCTCCCTGGACTACATGAAAAGAGACATGGATGAGCTCTCAGATTATGTAGCCCAGGTGGGTATGACTCTAGCCCTGAGCAGCATCCTACCATCACCCAAAATGATACCACAGTACAAGCAGAAAATGATTGAGTTCAAAAAATGGCAAAGTTTCTGGTGTCATTCTAAGGGGATCCAGTATCTGTCTGCCTGGGATGACATGACTGACAGACCTCCATGCTTTGCCAGAGATGGCCTGCATCTGTCACCCCCTGGGCTTCCAGATACTGACCAAGGCTCTTGCCACCCTTATAGTGCCTTTTTTAGGCAGTGTTCCAAAGACCAAATTACCACCTTAACAGCTACAAAACAAATGCAAGCTGAGGGTCATGCTGCTCAATGCTAGAAGTCCAAATCTCAAAATGCACTCACTTGAAACACTCCTTTAAATGGAGAACATCTACATTTGTGCTGTAACAGAGACCTGGTTCAAGGCAGCAGAAAGCATGCCTGCACTAACAGGCTATAACTCATTCCACACCTTTCAGCTCCAGAACTTGGACCGAAGCTCCAAAGGTGGTGGTATTTCCATATTTATAAAAGATGTGCACACCTCCAGACTGGTAGCCCAGCGTAACACATCAGAGATACCTTATGTGCAGCTAACATTGGGAAAGACAGCGGTTCAGGTCGTAACCTGCTATAAGTCCCAAACCATGTCCCAAGACTTGCACTCCACATTCCTAAGCACCCTGGAGAATATTAGGGTCCAACCTAACTCTCTCTTACTACGCGACTTCAAATACCCCTCCATTAACTGGGTAAACTACTCAAGTACCAATACACTTGCCCAACGTTGCCTGGAGTTCATTAATTCCAATGTCCTGGACCAGCTCATTCTTACCCCCACTAGAGGTAGCAACATCCTTGACCTGGTCATTACTAACATGGGTGACCGTTGCTTTACACCAATAGTCAGCACCACCCTGGTTAGATCCAACCACAAACTAATCACCTTGGAAATCCATATCCCTACCACCTCACCCCTGCAAAGGTAACCACCATGAAAAACTTCTCTAAAGCTAACTTTGGGCTCCTAAAAACAAAGGTGGCTAACTTCACAGCACCCATGCAAATGGAGAAGAGTTGCGCAACTGCAGAATCATACACCAATACACTGTACAAACACGTACACAAATGCATGGATCTCACCATACCCAATAGAACCAAGACACTCTCCTCTAAAAAACGGAAGCCAATCTGGCGGTCCCCTGCCATAAACAAACTCTACAACAGAAGGAGGAAACTGATGCAGAATAAAGTGAAGTCCCAAGACTGAAAAAACTTCCCTTATCAGCCTCAACAAAAAGTTGAGATCCCTCATCAAATCCTCTAAAGCTAGCTATGAAAACAGAATTGCAGCAGATAGTAAAGACAACCACAAGGCCTTCTATAGTTATGTAAAGAATCTCCACGGCAATACCCAGAATTTCTCTGGGCTACTGCACAATGGTACCTCCTATACCAAGCCAACAGATATTGCCAGTATACTGGCCGACAGATTCAGTGCAAACTTTACCCTCACCCCCCCCCCCCCAAAAGGACCACACACAATACCAGTAGATTCCCAGGCACCGAGTATTACTGCTGCACAGGTTAAAACAGCACTATCCAAGGCCAATAATACAGTTTCAATGGGACTTGACAATATCCCTGGTTGTGTTCTACATGAATTATAGAGTGAACTGGCACCTCACCTGTGTGCCCTGTTCAATCACAGCCTCACCTCAGGCTTTGTCCCTACCGAATGGCACACTGCTACAGTCATCCCTCTCCACAAAGGAGGAGCGACTACAGACCCTGGAACTATCGCCCCATTAGTCTGATGAGTCTGATATGCAAAGCTATGGAACACATCATCATCATGGACCTACTAAACAAGGATATAGGGAATCTCCAAACTCTGGATTCCACACAGTTTGGTTTTGTGAAGGGTAGATTATGCCCACTCAACTTGGTTGACTTCTTTGAGTCAGTCAGCAGAGCTTTGGATGAAGGCAACATGGTTCATACAGCCTACCTTGATCTGGCTGAGGCTTTTGATACCATTCCCCACTCAGAAATCATAGCAAAATTCACTAAGTTTGGCATCTACCCCTATATCACTAGATGGGATGCAAAACGTCTCACAGATAGAACTGCTGACTAGTCAAGAGTGGAGTCTGATAGGGTTTGGTCCTTTGTCCTCTCCTATTTGGTATCTATATACTGGCTGACAGATTCCTTGCTAACTTTACCCCCTCTCCCCCCCCAGGGACCAGTCACAATACCAGTTGATTGCCAGGCACCCAGTATTACTGCTGCACAGGTTAAAACAGCACTGTCCAAGGCCAAGAATACAGCTTGTATGGGACCTGACAATATCCCTGGCTGTGTTCTACATGAACTACATAGTTGAACTGGCACCTTACCTGTGTGCCCTGTCCAATTACAGCCTCACCTCAGGCTTTGTCCCTACCAAATGATGCACTGCTACCATCATCCCACAAATGAGGAGCAACTACAGGCCCTGGAACTATTGCCTCATTAGCCTGATGATTCTGATATGCAAAGCTATGGAACACATCATCATCATGGACCTAATAAACAAGGATATAAGGAATCTCCAAATTCTGGATCCCACACAGTTTAGTTTTGTGAAGGATAGATCATGCCTGCTCAACTTGGTCAACTTCTTTGAGTCACTCACCAGAGCTGTGGATAAAGGCAAGGTGGTTCATACAGCCTACCTTGATCTGGCCAAGGCCTTTGATACCATAGAAAAACTCAATAAGCTAGGCATCAACCCCTATATCACTAGGTGGGTTGCAAAAAGGCTCACAGGTAGAACCCACAATGTGAAAGTAGCTGACTCCAAGTCAGACTGCTGGCTAGTCATGAGTGGAGTCCCACAGGGTTCTGTCCTGTGTCCTACTCTGTTTGGTATCTACTTCTCTGAAGTCTAGGCCAACATGAAGGGACACTGTCTGACAAAGATCACAGAAGATTGCAAGTTGGGAACTATTATTTACTCCCTGAGTGATGCTGGCATCCTACAGAAAGGTCTCACTGAGACCAAGGACTCATGTCAGAACAATGGCCTTAAGCTCAATGCCAAAAAATGTGTCATCATCCCCTTTGGGAAAAACCCGGTCCCCATGAATTACCACATTGATGGTAGTCCACTGACCACAGAAGGCATTATAAGAGCTCTGGGAACACAGGCCCATTCCCCATGAATTACCACATTGATGGTAGTCCACTGAACAGAGAAGGCATTATAAGAGATCTGGGAACACAAGTTGACAGGAACCTCTCTTTTGACTACCACATTGCCACTGTGATCGGAAAGTCCTTCTATGTGGTACATCTCATTACTAAGGGTTTTGCATCCAGGAAGAAAGAGGTCATTACCACCCTCTACTCTTCCCTCATTAGGCCAATCATTGAATACAATGTTCCATTTGGCATGTACCTCACTAAACACCTGCAACAACTGGAGAGGCTGGAAAAGTATCTCACAAAGAGGATCCTAGGCCTTAAACATTTGTCCTATATGGACAGACATAAAAATCTCCAACTATTCTTTGTCTCATTTCACCTACTTAGAGGCAATCTCTGCTTGTCTTACAAAGCCATGTCTGACCCAGATCTGTTAGAAATGCTACATCTAAAGAAATCCCAGTCCCTCTGCACCATACTCTCCAGAGACCTCAACCTCATTACCACAATCAACAGAACATCTTGGAGGGACAGATTCATAACCAAGAGACTGCCCATGCTATGAAATAGACTTAGAGAAATCGTGATGACTGGATGTGAAATAGAAAAGTCACCCCCAGGATCACTCCAGTGGCTTTACTCGACAGAGGCACTGGGAACTAAAGTCAGGTGGCATGATACCAGGGTAATCCTATGGGCTAGGCTTGTAAAGGCCCCAAGGCCATTAGCCTAGTACACACGTACAAACATATGTGTGACAGGACTGACTTATGTCAATAGATGTGTGCTCTTTATTAACTTAACAGGCCTCATGCAGCAAAGATACACACAATACAAAAACCTGTAAGAAAGCAGTACAACTTTCAAAAGAGCATCATAAACACACATATACTAAGCACTCAGTCAGCTATGCACCCTATGCATCAGGCAAAAGACTTATGTATCTCTGAATCCAAAAGATAGAATCAAGCAAATGGCACAGTTATCAGCATTTGCACAGGGTGTTGTTTGGTGGCTCCCTCACCCCCAAAACAACACACAAACAAAGATTTGTACAAACCATGGAATACCACATAATTCAATTGGTATATATACTTTCAACAGTTATCACAATATGTACACATTTACAACAGAAAAGTCAGTTTTATATGATTGCTAGTCACCTCTCACTGTGCCCAGCACCCCCCTGGAGGTGTCTTTGGGACATCTCAGAAGCATGAAACCTGTATCATTGACAAGGTACATTACATTTCCTTGCAATAACATAGAAGATTGAAAAATAATTTAAACAATAACACTTCTGATGAAAGTTAATAATCTTTCCATCTGAGAAATGTGAATGTCTGCCAAAAATGTGTATGCCAACAGTGAACTATAAGAAATGCATGCAGATGAAAGTTTCATTTCCTACGGCATATGTCATTTGCTTTGTAACATGTTACAAAATCTTGAATGTACTTGAAAAATACAATCATACCTTAGCAAAATTAGAAGCCTTCTCTGCAAATAAATCAAAAGGAATAGCAATCTTCTGATTTGTCCAGATATACACGTCTCCTCGCCTTCAAGTTCACTAGCTACACGGTTACCTTTTTATAGTACAGATTCAGGCCTATGAGCACTGTAAAGGTGCAAATGAGGATTGAACTCATTAGAATTGCTGAATACCAAACATCTGACTTCTCATAGCAGGTGTAAACATAGTGTAGGCACTACCTCACTGTTAGTTGCTAATGGATTGCAACTGTGAATGATTAGTGAGAGAGAGAAGCAAGGCACAATAGCAATTCAGTCTACCTTACCTGCATTGAGTGTGCCACTCATGATACACTTACAAAGTGTAGAAGTAACTTTAGCAAGCTTTTAAGTGGATGTAAACAGCCCGCATTTATCATTTTGTTCACTAATAGCCAAACTCTCCTGCCTTTGTTGAAAAATGTTTTCCACTGTTGTGTATTTTTATCATACATTTAAAGGACAATGATACAAAATGCACTATAGACTGCACATCTGAGAGTAGTCGTATAGCACTGATATAGAAGAATGAAACCAATTCAAAGAGAAGACAGAGCTGCATTGGTGCAAACATACTCATAAATGGTTGTGTAATCACTTATCGGCTTATCGCACTAAATATGTAAACCACATATGTACAAACAAATGAGATTGCACAAGTGCACATCTCATTAACACAGTGAAGGAAATGGGAATTGCTTGTCTGCACAATTTGCTTTCTTGCTGCAAAGTTGTTTCTGTGGCAAAGAGAGATAAAACACTCATGTGTTGTGTATATTCATTAGTATGATAGTGCAAATCCAGAGTTATGTAGAAATCTGGAACTTGTTAAAAAGTATTTTGTCATTTTTTTTATTTTTTAAAAATATTAATATTTGCATGGCACATGACTTAGGGCAAATATGGTGAAAGTGATAAATATTTTAAAATTAATGGAGGTTGCTTCTTTGAAAAGGACAGCATAAATTAAAGCTGCAAATTGACTGTGTGTAGCATACCTGGTAAACATAATGAAGCACACAGTACATAGGATATGTAGATCATGGTTCAATTCCCACATTTTTCTGCAAATGATAAAAATTAATAAATACTTTTTTACAATAATAATGCATGTTAAACTTTCCTGTCTTGTTTGCACATTGTTCACCTATGTGGAAATATGGCATAATGCTCCAGACAATAAATAGACATTGACAGTTTCAAAAAGAAGAACTGACAAACGAAAAACTGAAGAAAAGAACACACTGTGAAAAAGCACCAACACTTCACTCAGCTCGATGAAGAAATAAATATAAAAATCCGTTCTTATTCACTTTAATACCAAAACAACATAAAATTAAGCGCTTTTCGTTTGGGAAATATCCAAAGTTCTTCAGATGTAGAGCAAGTACAAAAACAGTCAGCCCAGCAAAAATCCACTCTATTTTTTATTATTTATTTTACATTTGTTGACCGGGCTAGGCTAGCTGGAGAAATTTCCATTTTCAGTCTCCACAGAGTGAGATACATACAGAAAATCTATCAAACCAAAATAAAATAATGATAACAATAACAATCATAATATTGGAGTTAGTAATAGGGTTTACAATAACAAAAAATAAAGACTAGTAAACCCTTCAATGTAAAGTACTACTACAGGAGTTAATTCCTATGACACATAATACTATCTACATGACATTATAGAAATTGAGAAAGAGAAGGAAGAAAAAAGAAAAGTTATTAGATATAGTCAAAAAGGAAAGTATGTAAGGAAAGTAGAGTGAAAAGAAAGTAAGGGAAACGATAGAGATTAACTGTGGAGAAAAAGCAAAACAACAGTGGGGGAAGAAGAGTAAGACAAATAGTGAGTAGTGAATGAAGGAGTAAGGGAGATAGTTATATTTAGTTAGTAATAGTAAATTAGCTAGTCAGGTTTACTACATGAACAAAGCCAGTGATTTTGGAAATGCAGTTTAATATTTTGTTTGAAAAGAGGCAATGATGTAATATTTGTTATGTTAGTAGGTAACACATTCCATTTTGTCCCAACAGCATTGGTAAAAAGAGAGTCACCAGCATTATTATTTGATTTTATAGAACTTGTCAGAAGTTTACTGGAGGAGCAGAGAGAGTTGAGATTTTTGTAGGGGATTATGAGTTGTGAGAGTATTGGGGTATTATTAGGTTGGTACAAGATTTTGTGGGCAATGCAGAGTTGATGGATTATCAGATAGTTCTGAAACTCAGGCCAGCCTAAAAGTTTTAAGTTTAGACAATGATGTGTTTTATAGGGTTGTTGTCAGCAAAGCGGGCAATGTTATTATAGCAGGTTGCCAGTTTGTAAAGGCTTGTTTTTTTGAGATTGGTGAAGATAGGTGAAGCATATAGCATATAGCTCTATGTCATGAAGAGTTAATTGATTAATTGCCTACAAGTGGATCACAGTACTCATTTAATATTACACTTCACACTTGCATTGTTTTGCTAACAAGACCAAAATAAACCTAAAAACCTCAAGACTTTACAAACATCATGACACACTAGAAATTATTACTTTTGCTAATAATAAATATAAATATATGTGCATATGTAATAAAAAAAATAATAATTATACTAACACCCATCCCTAACCTAATTACTATGCAGTATTATGAAAACATAATCTATACAAAACAAGGTATATAAAAGCATAGTATAAAAAATTGTTAATTCATGACTTCATTATTTCATTTTAGTACTTTGTCAATAAAATAAATAACCAGCCATCCAACCAAATAGCATGTGAAAATACATAGGAAATTACCTAAAACATTTTTACCTAAGCAAGCTTTTTAATTTTAATATACTTGCTAAAGAATACATTTCATTGATACCTGGGGGGGGGGGGCACAGGAGTTTAGTAACAACTGCCATTTCAATTCATGTTCTTCGAGGTGTAACTTAACAAGGTTAATATCTAAATATCTCACATTCTCATGTGCAGCTACCTGTGTTATGACTCTAAATTTAAAACCACGGCCGTGGTTATCTTTACAGTACGTAGCTAGAGTATTATCCATTTTTTGTTTAATAATAGCATGGATGTGCTCGTAAATCCTGTCACGCAATCTACGATCGGTCTTACCGACATAGAAAGCCAGACAGGTATTGCACTGTACAAGGTATACCACTGACCTGGAATTACAATTGAACTTGCCCTTAATATAAAAGTTGTAGTTCCTTACTCAAAATTTTTTACCTGTTTCAATATAAATACAATATCTGCATGCATCACACCTATACATTCCTATGTGCCTATTGGATGGTTTTATGGTAGTTTCCATCAACTTCTTTAGGTTCTGTCCCTTCCTATATGTAATAGTCGGAGATTCCCCCAATTTAGCAGAGATCTCCTTATCAACTGAGAAGAGGTGCCAGTATTTTTTTAACTATTGACCTAATCTTCTCAGCCTCAGGGCTGTATGTAAAAATAAATGAAATTGAAAAGGTCCTGTTCTGATGATTCCTTCCTTCTCCTCGTTCATTAACCAATTTGTAAGGGGAGGACTCAAGGTGCCTATATTAAATGGTTCATTAAAGGACAGTTGTTCAAAATAGGCTTCTATACACTTTGGGACCTTTTTAACTGGACTTCATTTATAATACCAACCAAAAATTTGGGAGGGTAACCCCTGTTAAGGAACATATTCCTAAGATTTAAACATTCCTGTTGAAAGTGAACTTCATCAGAAAACATCTGAGCTGCTCGAACCAATAGTCCCTTAACAACAGATTTTTTCTGTTGTAAAGATGTGCACTAGAGAAATTCAAGAAAGAGTTTGAATAAGTACTCTTTCTATAAACCTTTGCAGTGTATTTTGATTCCTGAATATTTTTTGTAAGTTCCACATCCAAATAATGGACTGAGGATTCCTGATAATCCTTGGTAAACCTCAGAAACTCAGCCGAACTGTTGAAAAAATCAACAATATTGGTAGCCAGGGTCATATCACCATCAATAATCATAAAAATATCATCCAGGAATCTAGTATAAAAAACAATGTTTTTCATCCATTGAGTAGTAAATACATAATTTGATTCCCAAGAAGCCATAACCAAATTCACAAAACTGGCTCCATAAGGGGACCCCATTGCCACTCCTATCCATTGGAGGTAAAACTTGTCATTAAACAGAATGTAATTGTTTTTCAAGATGATCCCCAAAAGGTCCTTAGTAAGATGTAACTCTGTAGCTCCCCTAGACCTGATAAATTCCAGTACCCATTCTGTACCTATATCCTGGGGGATGGATGAATAAAGATCGCAAACATCCACTGTTAGGAAATGTTTCCTCTTTGTAGGCCAAGGCATTGATTTGTTCCAAAAAGGACCATGAAGCCCGACAAATCAGGGTCTCCTTGCTGACAAATTTCTTAAGGATGGAATTCACTACTTTAGCACATGGGTAGGTAATAGATTGCCTAGCATCCACGAGTGGAAGCATAGGTGGATCCAAGGTCCCCTTGTGGAATGCCAAAAAGTAAGGGAATCCTGGGTGCTGGCATGGACAAATAATGGTTAAGATTAATGTCAGCAGTTAAACCATCAATAAATAAATCATTAATAAACATTTTGATCCTGTTATAAGCTATATATATATCATAAACATAACCAGAAGTCAAGCATGAATAAAAACAGTTATGTTGATGGACAAGACCAGTGGGAGTCTGAAACTAATACACTTGGTGAACAACATAACACTCGTAGTGCTAACTTTATAAATGCAAATTCTGGTTTGGGGAATGTGCAAGATGCTTTTGATGATAGAAATGAGAACAATTTTCACAATAACCAACCACAACAGTTAAAAAAAAAACTTCCAGGGGGGTAGGGGGAGAAAATGGAACTTGAATTCAATGCAGTCCAGGAGGGTTTACAATACACGCAGCAATAAGAGATCTTAGGTTTAGAAGTGGACAACCCAGCAGTGATGGAAGCAGTTCATCAATGTAAGACAATTGTAAATAAAAAAGGTGATTTTAAAGTGTTTAATTACACTGAGTATCC
The DNA here is from genome assembly GCF_019279795.1 of Protopterus annectens. Taxonomy (NCBI): domain Eukaryota; kingdom Metazoa; phylum Chordata; order Ceratodontiformes; family Protopteridae; genus Protopterus; species Protopterus annectens. Next base: position 143,037,990 of record NC_056733.1, on the reverse strand, counting down.
CATTGATGAACAACTAGTGGAACTTTTTGCAAAAGGAGTGACATTTGTACCTACGAACAAAAGTAATTTATCTGAATTATTGATTGATTTCAGATTGTTTACTAGAAAATTAAATTTAACAGTCCTGCTTGGTAATTCTGCTTATAGTAATCAAGAATTAAGAGTTGCTAGCACATTTAACCCCCACTGTTAATCCCTTAGTTGGTATGTTTGAATTGTTATGTGAACTTGAACTTCGAAAGTTGGTCTGTTGCAGTAAAAAAAGTGTTTGTAACCCTAATATTTCTCTTGAAGAAATGCAGTTGTTTTTAGGACCCTCCCTATTCGCATCATGCAACCGGATTAAGGGGGTGGACTGGTTGTCAAGGACATATTACATGACAACAACAAAATGAATCAGTTATTAGAAAAGGATACGTATGTGGAGGTCAGTTTAAACGACATGAATATAGCTTATAACAGGATCAAAATGTTTATTAATGATTTATTTATTATTGGTTTAACTGACATCAATCTTAACCATTATTTGTCCATGCTAGCACCCAGGATTCCCTTACTTTTTGGCATTCCCTAGATCCACAAGGGGACCTCGGATCCACCTATGCTCCCACTCATGGACTCTAGGCAATCTATTACCTACCCATGTGCTAAAGTAGTGGATTCCATCCTTAAGAAATTTGTCAGCAAGGAGACCCAGATTTGCTGGGATTCATGGTCCTTTTTGGAACAAATCAATGCCTTGGCCTACAAAGAGGAAAAATTTCCTAACAGTGGAAGTTTGCGATCTCTATTCATCCATCCCTCAGGATAGAAGTACAGAATAGGTACTGGAATTTATCAAGTCTAGGGGAGCTACAGAAAATGAGTTACATCTTACTGAGGACCTTTTGGGGATCATCTTGAAAAACAATTACATTCTGTTTAATGAAAAGTTTTACCTCCAAAGGATAGGAGTGGCAATGGGGTCCCCTTGTGGAGCCAGATTTGTGAATTTGGTTATGGCCTCTTGGGAATCAAATTATGTATTTACTAGTCAATGGATGAAAAACATTGTTTTTTATACTAGATTCCTGGATGATATTTTTATGATTATTGATGGTGATATGACCCTGGCTACCAATATTGTTGATTTTTGCAACAGTTTGGTTGAGTTTCTGAGGTTTACCAAGGATTATCAGGAATCTTCAGTCCATTATTTGGATGTGGAACTTACAAAAAATATTCAGGAATCAAAATACACTGCAAAGATTTATAGAAAGAGTACTTATTCAAACTATTTTTGACTTTCTCTAGTGCACATCCTTTACAACAGAAAAAATCTGTTGTTAAGGGACAATTGGTTCGAGCAGCTTGGATGGTTTCTGGTGAAGCTGACTTTCAACAGGAATGTTTAAATCTTAGGAATATGTTCCTTAACATAGGTTACCCTCCCAAATTTTTGGTTGGTATTATAAATGAAGTCCAGTTAAAAAGGTCCCAAGGTGTATACAAGCCTATTTTGAACAACCGTCCTATAAATGAACCATTAAATATAGGCACCTTGAGAGCCTTACAAATGTGGTTAATGAACTAGGGGAAGAAAGGAATCATCAGAACAGGACCTTTTCAATTTCATTTGCTTTTACCTACAGCCCTGAGGCTGAGAAGATTAGGTCAATAGTTAAAAAATACTGGCACCTCTTCTCAGTTGATAAGGAGATCTCTGCTAAATTGGGGGAATCTCCGATTATTACATATAGGAAGGGACAGAACCTAAAGAAGTTGATGGAAACTACCATAAAACCATCCAATAGGTACGTAGGAATGTATAGGTGTGATGCATGCAGATATTGTATTCATATTGAAAAAGGTAAAAAATTCCGGGTAAGAACTACAACTTTTATACTAAGGGCAAGTTCAATTGTAATTCCAGGTCAGTGGTATACCTTGCACAGTGCAATACCTGTCTGGCTTTCTACATCGGTAAGGCAGATCGTAGATTGTGTGACAGGATTTACAAGCACATCTATGCTATTAGTAAACAAAAAATGAATAATGCTCTAGCTACGCACTGTAAAGATAACCACGGCCATGGTTTTAAATTTAGAGTCATAACACAGGTAGCTGCGCATGAGAATGTGAGGTATTTAGATATTAACCTTGTTAAGTTACACCTCAAAGAACATGAAATTAAATGGCAGTTGTTACTAAACTCCTGTGCACCCCCCCCCCCCCAGGTATCAATGAAATGTATTCTTTAGCAAGTATATTAAAATTAAAAAGCTTGCTTAGGTAAAAATGTTTTAGGTAATTTCCTAGGTATTTTCACATGTTATTTGGTTGGATGGTTGGTTATTTATTTTATTTTATTGACAAAGTATTAATATGAAATAATGAAGTCATGAATTAACAATTTTTTACACTATGCCTTTATATACTTTGTTTTGTATAGATTAAGTTTTCATAATACTGGATAGTAATTAGGTTAGGGATGGGTGTTAGTATTATTATTATTGTTTTTATTTTTTATTACATATGCACATATATTTATATTTATTCTTAGCAAAACTAATAATTTCTATTGTGTCATGATGTTTGTAAAGTCCTGAGGTTTTTAGGTTCATTTTGGTCTTATTAGCAAAACAGTGCAACTGTGAAGTGTAATTTTAAATGAGTGCTGTGATCCACTTGTAGGCAATTAATCAATTAACTCTTCATGATATAGAGTGGATTTTTGCTGGGCTGACTGTTTTTGTACTTGCTCTACATCTGAAGATGTTTGGATATTTCCCAAACGAAAAGCGCTTAATTTTATTTTGTTTTGGTATTAAAGTGAATAAGAACGACTTTTTATATTTATTTCTTCATCGAGCTGAGTGAAGTGTTGGTGCTTGTTCACAGTTTCAAAAAGATGCATTGTTAGATCTTTTGTTTTTCATCATGCAAATATGCTAAGCGGCATTGCAAGGTGGTCAGTGTATTTCCACAACACCTGCAGACAATAAAGAGACATTGTCAATTTCTAAAACGATACATTGTAACATGTGTGGTCTTCCATCATGCAAACACTCTGTGATTGCATGGTGTTCAGCCCTCATAATGAGCATAAAAATTTCACTTGCAGCCTACTTCTACCTGTGGCAACAGGTGTAAGTTAATGACCATGATACAAGTGCACCAAGGTTCTAATTCAGCAAACTCTAAGTTTTATTAATGCTTGTTCAATGTAATTTAGACAAAATTAACAATAGAAAAATGATTATACATAAAAATAACTGTCTAGCAGGTGGATTGAGCATGCAAATTATATCATATATGTTATGTGTCTAACTGTGGGTGTCAGTACAATTATGGATATACAATTAAAAATGTGTTTTCTGAACATTCATGTCACGCATATACATGATTAATCACTCAACTCTTTAATGTGTCTATATAGTTAATGAGCATGTCTGACAAACAGGTCCTCAGTGACAATGAACACTCTGGACAGTAATGAATGTAACAAATACACCTGTTCTCCAACCTCCCTGTGACAACTGGTGTAAGTTCATGGTCACAGTATAGTTGAGCCAGGCCTTTAAGCTAACACACTCCAAATGTTATTAATGCTGCTCCACTCAGTTTTTAAAGTAAACAACAATAACAATAACTACGTATAGCAGTGGGTATCCCATGAATTATATGTGTGACAGAGGATGTACTGACAATTATGTTTCTGTAATTAAAAGTTTCTTTCTGCCCTGGGATGGACTTCATACTTCAGTGATAGTCATATACACAGGAATATACAGACCAGGACCTTGTCAGGTCACACACATACATGGTTAACCACTCATTCTTTAATGTGTCCATAATGAGCATGTCTGACAAATACTTCTTCTGTGGCAAGAAGAAAAAAATACCTATGTGGAAGAGTAGGTATTTCTATTTTACACAGGCTTGAATCCAACATTGTACACATTACTTTTATCAGTATGCAAAGCCGCACAAAAATGTATGAAGTCATAACATTTATAAGCCCCAATAATTGTCTGAAAAGTTAAGTCATCTAACAGGTACAGCAGCATACAGGCCATAAACTAATGTCAACTGTCACATTACCCTTCCTAATTCATAAACTGTCTTCCTCTCTGTTTGGCATTGTTGCTCTCAGTTTAACATTGTGCAAATGTGGTTGGCATGGTTGTGCGGGTTTGCGTACCAGCTGTAAAATATCACAAATTGGTGGGATTGTATGTAAACTTCTGAGCCCCCCCCCCCCCAAGCTTTCTGTGTTGGATGGAAGCCTTCTAGCTTATCAGGGGGAGTGGTAAGCACTAGGTAACCTATCTACCACATAAGGAGTGGTTCTGGCCCAGAAATTGTAGTTATTGGCCGTTTGGGCAGTTTTTCCATCTCTCTCAACTTTCTGATTTAAAAGCCCACATTTGCACTTGTTTCCCCCTTTCATGTAACTAGTTTAGTCCAGATACAGATTCTTACTTTTAGCACTTGAATTTGCCTATTCGTGATCAGCACTTGTTCAGAACCTGTAAGCACTAAATAACCTACTAATTACTACAGCACTCAACCTTCCTCATTACTTACAGGAAAACAGTTTTGGTACTTACTTTCCTCACTTGCTTAGAGAAAAACAGCTCTTGTACTCACTTTCCTCACTTATCTAGAGGAAAATAGTTTTTTATTCAGGCATGTCCAAGGGTCAGCTCCCAGTGTTCTCTCCTGTCTATCTGATGAATCTGGGCATCTTGGGGCAATGTAGAAATTGCCTCATGTACACAGACAACCCTCTCTTCCTACCACCCAACACTACAACCTGTGAGAGATGCACTTATCTAGCCAAACTGGAGATTAAGCTCTCTCCAATCAAGACTGAACTTGACAGTCAAGAGGAGAAGGTAAACACTTGCACCACACCACACTCATCACATAGTCTCACTAAATCTACACCACCAAAATCCATACATAGAAACACAAAAACATTTGCGGAGGCTTTCAGTAATAATCTGCTCAAGCAACAGAGACCTCCAAAGCAGAAATGCAAGTAACCTCCACCCCCCCAACACAACCCAAATGACACATAGCCTGCAGACTCAGTATGCCACTCAACCACAGCCAATAAGGCAAAACAACGTACCCAACACACTAGTCATAGGCGACTCTATAGTCAGGCACATTGATGTCCCACTCACCAAGCTAAACAAGGAGAAGGTTACTGTCAGCTATCTGTCAGGTGCCAGGATCCGCCACATAACCCATGCACTCAGGTCACTCCACAACAAGTACAAATATGACTCTGTCATTGTCCATGTTAGTGTGAATGACCTGAGACATACCTCCCTGGACTACATGAAAAGAGACATGGAAGAGCTCTCCGATCTTGTAGCCCATGCAGGTATGACCCTAGCCCTGAGTAGCATTCTGCCATTACCCAGAATGATGCCGCAGTACAAGGACAAAATGATTGACTTCAGCAATTGGCTAAGCTTCTGGTGCCATTCTAAAGGGATCCAGTATCTGTCTGCCTGGGATGACATGGTCGACAGACCACGATGCTTTGCCAGAGATGGCCTGCACCTGTCACCCCTGGGATTCCGGATACTGGCTAAGGTTCTTGCCACCCCTATAATGCCTTTTTTAGGCAAGGTTCAAATGACAAATTCACCACCGTAACAGGAACAGGCAAGCAAAAACTGAGTGTGATGCTACTCAATCCTAGAAGTCTAAATCTCAAAATGCACTCACTCGAGGCACTCCTTAAAATGGAGAACATTGATATCTGTGCAGTGACTGAGACCTGGTTCAAGGCTCCAGAGAGTACCCCTGCACTACCAGGCTATAACTCATACCACACTTTTTGGCCATGTAACCTGGACCGGAACACCAAAGGTGGAGGTGTGTCCATATTCATTAAGGACATCCACACCTCCAGGCTAGTTGCTCAGCATAATGCAGCCAAGGTTATCCAAGTGCAACTAACTCTGGGCAAAACTGCAATCCAAATTGTAGCTTGCTACAGATCACCCACCATGCCCCAGGATTCCCACTACTCTTTTCTTGATGTACTGGAAAATATTATGGTTCAACCAAACACCCTAATAATGGGTGATTTCAATAAACCCACCATTAACTGGGAAAACTACTCATGTACCAACTCCTTTGCTCAACGCTTTCTGGAATTCATAAACTCCAGTGCCCTGGATCAACTTATCCACACCCCCACCAGGGGCAACAATATCCTAGATCTAGTCATTACCAATAAGAGTGACCGGAGTTCCACACCTGAAGTCAACGCCTCATTGGTCCGATCCAACCATAAGCTAATTACCTTAGATATCCACATCCTGCCTCCACCCCCCCATTAAGGAAACCATGGTAAAAAATTTCTCCAAAGCAAACTTCATGCTTCTTAAGACAGAAGTGGTGAACTTCATGACACCCATGCAGATGGACAATACAGTTACGACTACTGAGTCCTACACAATTGCACTTTATAAGCACTTACATGAGTGCATGGATCGTGCTATCCCAAACAGAACCAAGACTCTATCCTCCAAAAAAAGAAAGCCAATCTGGTGGTCCCCTGCCATAAACAAACTGTACAACAGATGGAAGAAAGTCTTGCAAAAGAGAGTAAAATCCCATGAGTGGAGGAGCTCCCTGGTTAACCTCAGTAAGAAGCTGCGATCCCTGATAAAATCCTCCAAAGCTAGTTACGAAAACAAAATCACCACTAATTCTAAAGACAGCCACAAAGCATTCTATAGCTATGTCAAGAATCTCAATGGCAACACTCAGATCTGCTCTGAGTTACAGCACAATGGCACTAAATATACAGATCCAACTGATATTGCCAACATCCGGGCAGATAGGTTCAGTGCTAACTTTACACCCTTCTCACCCCCTAATGAGCCCATCTCTATACCGGAAGAATGCAAAGTTCCTGTAATCATGGCTGCACAGGTAAAAACCACACTCTCCAAAGCCAAGAACATAGCATCCATGGGACCAGACAACATCTCAGGCTGCATTCTACATGAACTACAGAATGAACTGGCACACCACCTAAGTACCATGTTAAATCATAGCCTCACCTCAGGCTTTGTGCCTGCTGAATGGTGCACAGCAATGGTTTTCCCACTCCACAAGGGGGAAGCCACCACGGACCACGGGAACTACCACCCCATTTGCCTGATGAGCCTGGTCTGCAAGGCCATGGAACGTATCATTATGGAACTTATAACCAAAGACATTGGTAATCTCCAACCTCTGGATCCCACTCAGTTTGGGTTTGTAAAAGGCAGATCATGTCTCCTAAACCTGATAGACTTCTTTGAAGCAGTCACCAAAGCCGTAGACAAGGGTAAGGTGGTTCACACGGCCTATCTATATATTGCCAAGGCTTTCGCCACCATCCCCCACTCTGGAATTATAGATAAACTCGCTAAACTAGGTATAAATCCCTATGTCACAAGATGGGTTACCAACTGGCTCATTGACAGAACCCACAATGTGAAAGTAGCAGACTCCAAATCCGACTTCAGACCAGTGACACGTGGAGTACCACAGGGTTCAGTCCTGGGTCCTCTCCTGTTTGGTATCTACTTCTCTGAAGTACAGGCTAACACAGAAGGTCTTTGGCTAACGAAGTTTGCAGATGAATGCAAACTAGGAGCCATAATCAAAACTCCTAACAATGTGGACATCCTACAAAAGGGCCTCACTGAGACAGATGCCTGGTGTCAAAGCCATGGCCTCAAGCTCACTGCCAAAAAGTTCATTGTCATCCCCTTTGGTAAAAACTCTGTACCCATGAACTACAACATAGGTGGTATTATACTTAACACCGAAAGTGTGATAAGAGACCTTGGGACCCAGGTGGACAGTTGTCTCTCCTTTGATAATCACATCACCACAATAGTCAGGAAATCCTTCTACATGACACACCTCATCACAAAAGGTTTCTCATCCAGAAAAAAAAGAGGTCATTGTTACCCTCTACTCATCACTCATTAGACCCATTATAGAGTACAATGCCCCTTTTGCTATGTACCTCACAAGACATCTACAACAACTGGAAAGGCCTCAGAAATACCTCAGAGGATTACTGGCCTCAAACAGATGCCCTATGCAGACCGTCTCAAAAAACTCCAGCTTTACTCCGTCGCATATCGCCTACTCAGAGGTGATCTCTGCCTAACATACAAAGCTATGTCAAACCCAGAGCTGTTGGACATGCTCCACTTAAAGAAATCCCAATCCCTCCAAGCTACACGCTCTAGGAACCTAAACCTTGTCATCACAATAAATAGAACATGCTGGAGGGATAGATTCCTGTCCCAGAGTCTTCCCATACTCTGGAATAAACTACCTATCTATATCAAACAAAGCTCCTCATTAGCACTCTTAAAGAAAAATCTTGATGATTGGATGGGAAATAGGGAATTCACCCCAGGGATCGCCTTTGTGGCTCTGCTTGACAGTGGCACAGGAAAATAATTTTCTTGGGTGGCAAAAGCCAGGGTACCATTTTGACTGGGCTTGTACAAGCCCCAGGGCCTATAGCCTAGTACCTACCTATGAACCTATGAACCTATGATAACCCTTTAACTGTTGCTGGGTGACCTGTGCAGACATGGCTAGGAAGGAAGGTGCCCAATTTAGGGCTCAAAGATGGGGTGTAGAGGAGTCCAGAACATTCATTGCATGACTTGTAAAGTGGCACAGCTGTAGGCTTTTTACAGGGCGACTATACCAGGTCTCCATATAAATCAGAGGCTTGGAATAGTTTATCTAAGCCTGCCTCCAGTGCGACTGCCATTCCATTCAATGGAGAGCAATGCAGCACTATTACAATAACTTAAAAAAGCAGCAGCAACTCAAACAGAGGCTGGATGAGTTTAGGACTGCTGCCATCCCACATTTCTGTAAGTATACAGATAAACATAATTTGCATTATATACAAAGCTGGATATAGCCAAGAATGTTATGCATAATGCTCTGTTCTTTTTCCTCTCCTCTTTGTTTTAGAACTGCCCAGGAGATTTTAGCAAACAGGGTGGCCTATGCTGAATGCTTAGAGAGACTGAGAGAAGCAAGGGGTATGTATGCAGAACAAAATAATAACTATTTTATTAAACGTATTACTGTTCCATACATTAGTTGCAAACTAAGCATGCATATCTCAACTATGTAATTACCCTGGCAGCTTGTGCAGTGCTACCCACTGGGATTACTCGTGAAGGTGAGGATTTTGTCACCCACCAGGAGTTGCCAGGCATGGTGCATGAGGTCGTAGAAGGTAGCACTGGTGCACAGCTCAGCTGTATGAAGAAGATGCTCATTGGAATGCTGAGAAGACAAAAACATCAAGCACTCCAGCAGGAAGCTGAGGAATGGGGCAGTGATGACAGTTCTGAGGGTGAGGACTAGATTTTCACTGTCCCCATGCTTGACGGGCATGTGCCTCTGGTGCCCCATCCCTATCCCCAATCAAGGTGTGCCCCACCTTTTTGTCCCTCACCATCCGTGTCTCTGTATTATTTGTTCTGTTTTTCTGCACCCACTTCCTCAGCTACCATACATACCTGACCCTGACATACCTATATCCCTTACCCAACATTCCTTTCCTACTAAAGTAAAATAAAAAACTGGACACCTGCCCCACAAAAAAAAATGTTCTGTACATAGCTCTCCATTTTGCATGTGTCTTCTCAACACACTTGATTCAGTCCAAATGACTATAAAACGTGTTTGTGTGTCCATATTCATCCAATTTTATACACGTGTTCATATTACACTGTTGAAGAAGTAGATAGCAATGGTTATTTCCTAATTCCCTCCTACAGAGTCCTGTATTGGCTCCCCTTTGTTCTTCTCCTTGCTTGCCCCCCATTTCACCATGTTTCTGTCTACACCATTTTCATACCTTTAATCTGGTCAAAAATAGAATAACATACCACCCACATTGCAGAAATGTCCCCTAATAAAGTCTTTCACTTTGTGTCCTCTGCATTTGGGCAGAGTTTGGCATTATGCACTAAAGTCGAGAGATTGTAAATGGCTCATCATGTCCTGTGGCATAGTATAATTACCTTTGCTCAATGCTGCTTATACTTGCTGTTCTAAAGAAACACACAGTTACATCAGACTAAAGGGAGTAATGTGAAACATTCACTGTAATAATTATTTAGACTGCTGAAGCTATACAAATGCAAATCCATATGTGTACTATTGAAGTAAATCAATTGACTGATGTTCATTTTTATACAGTACTTCACTGTAGTCATTGCATCTCACATTTGCAGAAATTGTCACATTTACTCACGTAATGCCATCCTGACAACTGTGTAAAACAATTAGATTGAGCTGTATGAGCTTACTGCTCTTATACCTGCTGCCACAGGTAAAGCTGATCAATTGGTGTATTTTTTACACTCAGTACTGTCTAGAGTGCTGACGGCTGCACCTTGCCACTTAGCGTGTTTGCAGGAAGGAAAACAAACGAATAGAAATGTCACTATTTTCCCATTTAAGCAGAGAAGTGTGTTTGCGCATTGCTTAACTCTACACAAATAGTGAAGGCAATAGCAACAGTCCTTCATGTTATAAATGTTATGACACAACATTTCCAGCATACAATACCTTATGAACACCATACACACATATGTACATACCCTTACTATCTATCATCCTATAGATATTGCAGTTTTTCTTTAAATGTCATATTAATGGCTAGAATTGTATGTGATGTTGGCCATTAGCCTAGTAATGACCTATGACCCTGTGAACACTGCACATGTCAATGTTGTTGTCATCTGCATGTGCTGTTAAGTGTGAATGTATGGTAGCCCTACAACAGTGTACTCCAATCTGTGATTTGAGGTAATATATTTATGTCTGCTGCTGCCATTTGATTACATGTCCCATACATCATCATCATCATTATCATCACCATCTTCAAATCCTTTCTTCCCATTCTCTACATGGGGTCAGGGTGTTGTGTTAAATCATCATCTCTCTTGATTCAATGCCACCCTCCTGCCTTCTTCGACACTCATACCTGACTGTTGAAGATCTTCTCTCACACAAGCCATCCCCTCTTTGCAGGATGCACTAATTTCCTCTTACCTTCTTCCTGTCTGTTCCAAATCTTCTTCACAAGATTGTCTTCTGTTTGACTTCATATGTTCCTAAACCTCTGTAATCTGTTCTTTTTAATCTTTTCTGCAGTTGGAGCTACTTTGGCTTCTGCTCTTATGTCCTCATTTCTTCATCTGTCACACACTGTACATCCTACCACCCTTTCTCAGGCACTTCATTCCCATCACCTCTAGCTTTTTCCTTTGCTCTGCCTTTATTGCCCAGGTTTCTGTACCATACAGTAGTACTGGTCACATCACTGTTTTGTACACTTTAATTTTCAGCTTCTTTGGCATTCTTCTGTCATCCAATATACGTGACACTCTATGCCATTTAGCTATAGGCCCTCTGATTCTAGTTTTGACCTCTTAATTCAGACTTCCATTCTCCTCAACCACCCCTCTCAGATATTTGAAGCTGTTAACCTGTTCCACTATCTTCCCTTCTATCTCAGTTCTTGGCTTCTTCTGATTTTCTCAATGTTCTGCCATAACCACTGTCTTATCTGTGCTTAGTTTCATCCCATGTGCCTTCAGTTTTGGATTCCATTCTCCTATCCTTTTCAGAAGTTCTTGCTTAGAGTCTGCCTGTAATGCCACATCATCTACATACAGTAAATTTGTTGATCTGTCCCCTCCGACCTGTTTGCTAATGTAGTCCAGCACCAGTATGAACAGCAGTGGGCTCAGAGCTGAACCCTGGTGCAAACCCCTCCTACTGTTAGCATGGGTGTCTGTAGGATGGAATAAGTCAGGTCCTCAAACCTCTTACTGGCAAATACTCATGTCCCATTTGGTGATATTAGTTAACATGACTGAATCACCTAGAGACATATTTTACACCTTCAAGTGGCTAAGCCTGCCATGGCAAGCAGTCTGTGATCCACGTTCTCCTGTCTTGAGAATACTGTGCATCATATTAGATGTCCAAAGTGGGTGGTCTATACAACTCTTCCCCCATAGGGCACCATGTAGAGTCTGTGCTAATGCTCACAGCACCATTCTTTGGTGAGTTTGAGATGGAATCACAAAGCATGTTTGAATGTTTTTTTTTTGGGGGGGGTGCCCACAGAGACACAGTGAAAACATGCAAACTTGAAACAGACATTGGCCAGAGGTCAGGAGTGAACATTGTACCTTGTGCATGGAAGACAAAGACCTTAACCATCATGGCCAACTGGTCTCTATCTTATGTCCCGTACATAACAGCTGTAGTAATATGCCTCCTAAGAATTGCTGAGATGGCATGATGCTGTGTGTGTTGTTTTCATACTAAGGCATGTATTGTTGTGGAGTATACCAACATTCCAACCAGTTGTCATTCATGAAGCACAGTGACACTTGCAGTATGGTACAGGTGTGTATGTGTATACCTACCATCATTAAAAGCTCTGTGAAATACATCAGTATAACATCATACTGATTACATGGGTGCAGATGTCTTGTTTCATCCACATGTTGTAATATGCAAGTTGTCCAGATTCAACAGCAGCCTTTGTGAACTCACTGAATGTACAATCGTGTTGCTGTTCACAAGGATTATCACAGTGGTCCCTAGCAGCATTGTGTAATTGACAACATTTGTATCAGTAACTGTTCTGCATGAACCACATTCACCTCATTTCTAATGTGTCCATACAAGGTATCAAGACACTCAGACACAGCTTTGCAGTGAAAAATATATATGCATATAATGTGCAATTGATGTAATTATTTGACATAGACAGAGTTGTATGACTCTGTGAAGACTTCTGCTGTGTGGCATGTAATGCATGCCCAAGGTTGTATTTGGAGGTGTTGTCACAAATCATTTTTTAAATAAGTACACAACGATATGGGGGAATACACAACTAAGAGCACAGCTGTTTGTTGATAGCAGCATGCATACTCAGCCATAGGAAATTGACAATCAGCTAGCTGACATATTTGGATCAAAATTCACCCCCTGTCCACACTGGACATCACCCAAAGTATACATACAAGCATTACTCAGATTATTTTCTCAAGAGTAGCTCATTTGTGCACTCTCTAAGGCTGAAAGCATGGCATCAATGGGCCCTGACAGCATCCCTGTTGCCGTTTCAATAACTTGTAACTTGACCTAGCAGACACAGTTGGATCCCAACTTAACCACATCATCCATACAGGTTATAGTCTGACAGAAGGGTGTACAGCAACAGTCATCTGTATGAGCAAGGTGGAACCATCACCCAACCCAGGAAATTATAGACCCATATGTCTGACTCACCTCATCTGTAAGGCAATCAAAAAAAATCATCATATACCTTAACAAAAAGGACACAGGTAATCTGCTGACTGTGCACCCATGCCATTTTTGATTCCTTAAGGATACATCATGTCTGCTAAATCTCTTTGACATCTTCAAGAAGGTTACCAAGGGCATTGATGAGGAAAAGACTGTGCATCCTGTCTAACTAGACCTGGCCAAGGCATCTGACACAAATCTATACTTGGGTATTACAGATCAACTATTTCAACTGGCCATAAACAAATACATCACCAGGTGGATAACCAAATGGCTCACCGACTGGACATGTACTGTCCAAGTGCATGAATTCACCAGTAGCAAAAGGCCGGTGACTAGAGCTATACCACTGGGTCCTGTACTACACCCTTTCCTGTTCAGTACTTACTTCCCAGAAGTCAAGACAAACTTAATACACCCTTTGTCTTATCACCTTTGTGGATGACTGCAAAATATGGACAATCACTGATTCCACAAACATTGTTGATATACTGAAGAAACTATTACTGCACAAAAATGATTTGTGCCAGACCCATGGAAACACACTACATGAACATAAAAACATAATCATTCCTTTTTGAAAAGCAAATACCCAAGCTAATTACAATATTGACACCACACCTCTATGAATACACCCAGTGGTACATGATTTCGGTATTCAGTTACATAGTAATAGAAACGTCGACCACCACATGCCCACAGTGGTGACAAACCCCTTGTATGTGGCACGACTCAGAAGTATGGGCAGACCATTCAAATCAAGGAACATTATAATGTCATTGTACACAGCCCTCATCCCACCAATAATTAAGTACAATGCACCCTTTTACATGTACCTCACTACACATCTGCAACAGCTGTAGCAGCCCCAAAGAATTTCCACAATGAAGATACATGATGTAAACAACTCATATGCAGAAAGATTTAAAGCCCTATCACTGTATTATATCTGCAACAGACTACTAAGGGTCAATCTGTGTCTGGCCTAGAGGACACCTTACAATCTGTCCTTGATGGCAATGTTACACATTAATGCAAACTGCACAAAGGTTACTTGTTCCAAGGATGTTAACCTAGCCTCTGTTGTAATAAATCATGTTGGAGAGATAGATACATCTCTCAGACATTACCCATTCTCTGAAACATGTCTGCCATTCGTGTAGAGCAAAGGCCTTTCCTGACCCTCTTCAAGTGCAACATATATTAATGGACAGTTAATCATAATTGTATTCCTGGCATTGTGCACATGTTCCTCATGGATAGAGGCAGTTGGTATTAGATAACATAGCCTAGGCACATCTCTGTGTGAACATTGTTCACAAATGAAAATTGTGTAAGTCAGGTTAAATATGGCTAGGCTTTTATGAGATCGTTGGACTTTAGCCTAGTACTCTCCTTTGCACCTATAAACCTATGAAGTTCAGTTGTATCCTAGGTACAGTTATAGTGTGACTGTACAGCATCCCAGATGTACCAGCACATCACATCAGTATTACCACTTGATAGTTTGCATGAACACACATGCATGCAAGTCATGATTTCATGGTAGTATAACATTTTCCATAGCAATGTCAGGGTGAGAGTGATCATGTGACACATGTCTTATGTTTTACATGTGCTGATAGAAAGTGTGCTTCATTATTGTTTGGTATGTGAACAATATCCCATTGACAGCTTCCTTGCTCATTGAAGCTAGACTTTGCAGTGCTAGGGATTCTGTACACATGAGCACAATGGATGCATTGCCATAAGTCTCACATAGTGCTGTACCATTCATTATAATGGATCAATTCTGAATTCACACATCAATTGCAGATGCTGCAGACAATATCCATTGCTATTACATGTGTCAGATGCAGGCACTACACAGCTGTGTAGAGGGAATCCATTCATACTAGTGTGTTGTTTTAAGTGTTGTCATCCATATGGCTGATACCTATATCATCCAGGGGTGCTTTACTCGAGTGTATCACTTTTGACACAGTGAGCTCCCACACATCCTGTCAGCCATAAATAAGTATTCTTTGTGATGCATAGCCATTAGGAGTTGGCAGTGCAGACATCCCTTCAAGGTGTTCTACAAGCTGTATGTGTGATACGTCTTCCTGTGATGCACTCAGTTAATACACAACTCATTAAGAACATTGGATGGTGTGGGTTACATTCTTGAAGGTGTGGATTGGGGCTTATGTGTCATGCAGACCTCTCAACTGGGCAGGATTGTCCCTAATTTAAAATACAGGTATAATACTGTCTAGCTTAAAACCTCTAAAAAGTTATTTCTGAGGAATGTGTGTTGAATTCCCCTTATAGACTACTGAGAAATCAACACAGTTGTACAAGTTCCTGCAGAAGATGTATAGTACCGTATAATCACATATTTTTTGTCAATGTCACAGATTAATGGTGGTATTGAAATTATTAAAATGGTTTTAAAAATTGTCCATGATTGTTGCTGCTTCTGTCTAATGTTATCCATGGGCCTGTTGATATGTGTCCCTTATTGGTTAAGATCTAGACTGACATTTCAGTCATATTCAAGCAACTCATTTTGCACACCTTCACAATATGCACATACAGCTATTATATATACTGTCCTTGCTAAATGTCTTCTCCAGTGATTATATCAGCATGTTTATATCACAGCCAATCATCTCCAATAATATGTAACCTTCTGTGATAGTCATATAACATATACTATAATGTGTGATGATATAAATAAAATACTCTCTCAGGAGGTGTAATCAACAGTACGTACTATGCTATGTACATATGTGCTTAATGTTATGCTGCAGACTTCTCTTTGGAGTATACGTATGTTGACATGCCCTTATGTGGTCTATGCTACCGTGTATCACATGTCCTCTTTCTTTTTCTTCATTCCTAACATTCATGTCTGTTGCCCTTTCCAATACACACGCTTCCCCAGAGTAGGGCATTTATAATGCATTCTATGTACCCCTGATAATCACTACAAAGCCTTTATTACAGTATGCCAAAACCATGTTGTAATGTACATTGCACTTTCTATAATGTGTGACCACTGTTGTCATTACAGCAGTTTTAGGCCTGGTGATCATTGTGGCTGTCTGCACAATTTTGCAGAACAAGTTTGCCTGTAGGTAAACTTGACTGCTTGTTCTATACACATTCATGCTGCTTTACACAGTTTCCTGGCCAGCAGCACTGTTGCTGGCCACAAAACCTTGCTTGTATCCATGTAAGAGCAATGCGTGGCATGCATATGCGATTAGCACTGCTGCTCATCATGCAAAAACGTAAACTCGGTGTAGGCTTCACCTGAAGCCTACACAGAGTTTATTGAATCCCCAGGACAGACATTTCTTTTTGAATTTGTATTGTCAGACCGGATTCATTAACATCTACACTAAATGTATACTAAGTGTACACCATTCTGAGTGAATAGACAACACAAGCATAACTTCCACCTTCTTTCTCTTGATTTTACTTTTTCTACTGATTTTCTTGCAACCTTAAATATTGAGGGGGATTCATAAAGATTACCACAATATGTAGACTACAGCTACACTCACTGTAATATTTCTGAGTAAAGAGACACCACAAAAATATGGTAGGGATGTTCTTGACTACATTTCATGTGCACTTAGTGTGCACTTAGTGTAGGCATTCATGAATCTGGCCCAGTGTTTATTAGCTGTGCTGTTAACAGAATAAAACAATGCTGTCTGTAAAGATAGTACACTTACAGACAAGAAAATTTCAAGTGGATCCCGATCCAAAAATATGCATTCATCTATGCCTCTTTACCCTAATCTACTGCTGTAGTAATACCCCTCTATAAGAGTTGAGCTACCATGGACAGAGGGAACTCTAGACCCATTAGCCTTATGAGTCTTATCTTTAAAGCCATGGAGGGTATAATCACTGACCTCACAAATCATGACATCAAAAACCTAATTATTCTAGACTCACTGCAATTTTACTTTGTAAAGGAGCCGTCCTGTCTGCTGAATCTTGTCAGCTTCTTTGAGAAGATCACCCAGGAGGCCAACAGTAGTTACAACATTCATGCTGCCTACCTTGATCTGAAAGATATTTTGATACCATACCACATGATGGAATTATTTATAAGTTGATAGCTTTAAACATAAATCTCTAAGTGCTAAGATGGATAGCCATATGGATTGAGGTGAATGCATATTATCAGAGTGGGTGATGCTTTCTCAGCCAGAAAAGTGGCCACTAGAAGTCTCCAGGGATCTGTGTGGGGCCTGATTCTGTTCAGCATCTATTTTTTCAGACCTCAGAACTAACAATAGCAATCTCTATCTAAAAAATGCAGATGATTATAAGTTTGTAGTGGTTGTTAAATCCCACTCAAATACACATCCTCCCAAAAAACAGCTAACTAAAGTCAATTTCTGATGCATAGAAAAAGGGCTCAAACCAAAAGACAAGAAATGCAGCATCATCCCCTCCAGGAAGCCAAACTCTGCAACTTAACACATTGAAAACATTCCTTTATCAAGCAAATCAATGATCAGGGATCTGGGTACCTGGTTTATTAGCGTTTCCACCTTTAACCATCATGTGGCAACATAAGTTAGGAAATCCTTCTACGCAACTAATTGCCAAGGGCATATCTTTTAAAACTAAGGAAGTCACTGTTCTCCTGTATGTTGTCCTAAGTAGACTTATTAGTATATATAATACACTCTTTTGCAAGTGTCTGGCTAAACCTATTTAGAAAAACATGGGAAAAAAAAACACAGAGGTTCGTGACAAAATGGACCTCAGGTCAAACAGAAAAAAAAAATCTTAGCTTCCAAAACAAATTGATGCCCTTATCCTTGTAGTCAGTGTCATATGTGCTCCTGAGGGGAGATCTATGCCTAAGTTACTCTGCCCTTAGAGATTCAGTTGCTTACATACTATTTTTTCTCGACAAGTCAGACTGTACTGCCAACTACAGAAAAAGAGATTTAAACCTTAATCATGAAATAAATAAAACTTGCTGGAGAGATAGTTTCATCACCCAGCGTCTCCCCTCACTCCCATCATTTATTCAGAATTTCACAAAAGTGATCTCTAATTTTTGCCTCATATATTTTGTGTGTTCATCATAAAACGTGTTGTTTTCTGGTAAATCACTGAGAACTGAAATCACTACATAATGAAATGCATTTGCCGTTTGCCTTCATATTCTTCAGAAAATGCATCAAAATGCAAAATCTGTTATTCTATCAACTTTCTGACTTTATGAAAGCAATTTTTTAAATGATTCTCTGATTTTGGGGTTTCATCCTTGCATTCTGTCTTTGCCAATAATTTTTGTGCTAAGATGATGAATAGTATGCCTCTCCTTCCCCTGTAATAGACTTTCCCAGCATGTCAAAAAATGCAATTCCCTAAATTGTAAAATTGGATGATTGCCTTTATATCTATACCAGGACTCAGGAGCATCACCCTCCTTGCAAAAAGTGGTAGAGCTTAGAGGCGAGCTACGACAATGCACACATGACCTCTGGACTGGCTTGTACTTGCACATATACTGTTTCTCTTCCCCTCAGGAACAAAATCAGAAGAAAAAAGTACTACCACACTGTGCACTTTTTTTTAATAACAGTCACTGACATCAGCAAGAGCAAGGACTGTCTATTTAAGAATCTGAGTGGTATCTGATAGAATAATTACAGGTTTCCTTGTGTCTTTAGTATGGCATGCTGGCAAAGACAAAATCCTCTAACAAAGAATTCAAAAAAGGTGGGCTTTTAGTACATGCTGGTTTCTGGTAAATAAACAATATTGGAACCATTTTCAAGGAAGAAATCCCTGGGTTGAGTTAACTGTAGATGGTCGTTCACTTTTCCATAAGTGATGTCTGAGCTTTCTATTCACTTCATCTGCTATGCCTGTAAAGCTACGGGTACTTTGAACCACATATTATTAGCATGCCATCAAGATTTATTTGTATATGATATTATCTTGGGGGACTTGCTGAGCTTGTCCATAATTAGCATAGTCCTAAAGTATGTCATGGCTATGACTTGTACAGTATATGAATTTTCTGTGCAGCTGTGTGACTGGTGCTAAATGTGTACAGCAGCACATTCTCAAAGTTCTTTCAAACTGTGCATTCACTTCCCACTCCTGGCCATTCAAAACATTAAGTGAATTAGCTTCTCTACAATATACTATTTAAAACAGGATCTTGTACTTTGCATAGTGCACCGCTGAGCAGCGAGTTTGCATGATGGTTGACACAGTGTTTGAGCATGCAGGATACACATTTCTACTGCTTTCCATATTTGCGCATAGTTAAGCAGTGAGCAAATGCAAGCCTCAATGCTAAAATTCTACGAGTTCACAGTATTGAGGGTATGAAACTCAACTACTGCTTAGCTGACTCTGTGGCAGCAGGTGTAAATGCATTGATACAGTTCTTTTTGAGCCCAGATGATATAGGGTTCAAATTCAGGAGTATGTAATACTTTTGAAAAAGTAGTGATAATGCAAGAAAATACATCTTATACTGCATTCACCTTGTGTTACTGTGTGTTGATGTAGAGTAGAGTGTTTAAGTGTCATTACATGGAGGTAACTGTACCACCGAAGAGCCATTGACTGTTGTTTGGCATTGCTGTATAATGCCAAACCCTCCGCAAACATACAGGCCAAAAAGTGAAGGTCTCCATTGTTTTTCTTTTTGGTAATTATATGGGTTGTGTGATTCTATTTTTTGACCAGATTATAGGTGTTAAAATGGGGTAGATAGGAAAGTGGTGAAATGGGGGGGGGGGGGCAAGCTGGGGGAAGTGCAAAGGGAAAACAATATAGGAATGTGCAGGAGGGAGGTAGAAAAGAACAATAGCTATCCATTTCTTCAGCACTGCAAAATTAAAATATGTGCAGAATATTAGCTGAATTTTGACTGTCACCTCCAGAAAGAGGGATGACAACAACATAATCATGTTGTATAGCCAAATGGACCAAAGCAAGTGTGTCAAGAAGACAAGACAATGTGCAAAACGGAGGTGCCCATTTTTTTTCACTTCAGTAAGGGAGGAATGCTGTGTAAGGGACAATGGTTTTCTGGGTCAGATAAGATGGATAGGTGAGGAAGCAAATGCAAACAAACAAGACAAGACACAGGGATGGTGAGGGACACAAAAGGCTGGGGGGGCAATGCAAGCCGATGCTTCTCAAACATGGGGACAGTAAGAATCTACTCTTCACCCACAGGCCAGTCATCACTGTCACCTTAATCCACTGGCTGCTGGAGTGCTTGAGGTCTTCTCCTCCTATGGACCATGAGAAAGAGGAGTCTTTCCTTCCATGGTAGGTGTACACCAATGGTATTGTGCACACCCTACACACCAACCCTGGCATTTCCTGGTGGCAGATGAAATCCCAACCTCCACCACAACTCCTGGAAGGTACCATAGCACAGCTGCTGGGGTAGTACTACCTGAGGGTGCAGGTAGTGCAGTGGCAGATGAGGTAGTACTGCTAGGTTGGGCCCCAGATGTGTTGGGTGTTGGTGCTGGAGCTGTGGAACAGGGGCAGGCTGAGCCACTGGGGTTGGCCTACCTCACTGTGCTGTGAAGCATTTAATGATTTTTTACAGATGGATGACATTTTGCCTACACATAATAGAAAATAAAAAAAAAAGATAAGGGTTGAGGTGAGAGAAAAAAGAGATCAAATTAGTACCATCATATGTGACTTATAATGCATTATCACAATAATACAACTGCTTTATCTGAAGTTTTACATTTCCTAACAAATGCAAACTATAATTATTGATTGTTCAATGTAATCCTTGCAATGTGCACATATTGCACATTGGCCAAATTATACAGATTTTAGTTAACAGCAGGGCATTTATGCTACATGTGTAGAATTTAATTTATGTAATATTATTAAATAATTGCAGTATTGTATAGTGGTTACTCATGAAAAGTGAGTCCACAATCTCTGGCTACAATCTTACACTTGACTCTTAAAGTTGTTTTTTGCTACAGACGTATGCATTTATGCTTCCTTTTACAGGTTAGGATATGCATGCTTACTTTGCTATTACTGTACAGAAAAATAAAATAAAAAAAAACTTTTTCAGCTGCAATAATACCTTTTTTGTGCTGCATACATATCACTTGCTTCCCTCAGTCTCCCCAGATGATCAGCAAGAGCTTGCCTATTCACCAATATTTCAGGATTAGCTGTGAAAAGAAAAGAAGAGCATTATGCATATCAGTCTTGCCTGTATTTGGCGTTCTATGTGTTATAAATTCTCTTTATTAGCATAATTACATAACTGTGGGATGTTGCTATTTTGAAAATCATCCAACCACTGCTTGAGTGTATTCCTCTTTTCCCTTGGAATACCTGCTCCCAAACCAATAGTAATACCAAATAATGATTTCCTGCCAATTTATGTGATCACATTTACTAGTTGTGTGCAAACCTGAGAAACAATGCCAACCACATTTGCATGATGTTAAGTGGAGAGCAACAGTGCTAAGGGAGGAAAGCAATTTTTGAAATTGGAAGGTTAATTTAACACTTGACACTAGTTTGAGGAGTGTCTGCTGCTATTACTGTCAGATGATTTAACTTTGCAGATATGCACTGGGATCATGAATGTAATGACCTTACACATGTCTGTTTAACTTTATACACAACTAAAATTGATTTTTACAGTGTGGGAGTAAAACCTATGCATAAGGGACAAAATAACTGTCAGATGATTTAACTTTGCAGGTATGCACTGGGTCATGAATGTCATAACCTTACACATGTCTGTTTAGCTTTATACACAACTAAAATAGATTTTTACAGTGTGGGATTTAAACATATGCATAAGGGACAACATATTTTTTTCCACAGTGGTGATTTTCCATCTTTGCCACAGAAAAAGTACTTTTCAGACATACATGAGTCATTCATAAATACAGATGACATACTGCTGTGTTAATCATGTATGTGTGTGACCTGACAAGGTCCTTGTATATGCATTAATTTGTGTATGTGTCTTATTTATGTGTGAAGGTCATCCAAGTCCAGATAGCAGAATTATACTTATAGAAATATAGTAGACAATGTACCCTCATCCATACATCTGAACCTTCAAAACACAGTAAGGGTGTCTTATCCCTCACACATATCATACTTATAATGATGTATAAAGTGTTATAAATTATATTTAATGCAATGTGAAATGGAACAACAGCAAAAATGTTTGGAATTTCCTGTATTAGAACCCAGGACCATGTGTATGACAGCTCTCCATTTACACCTGTTCCCATAGGAATACTGAAATAACACTTGTATATTTTCGTGTTCATTACTATAAACTGCACTGTCACAACAGTAAAATATGTTGCATTTCTTGTATTAGAATCCAGGACCATCTGTATTACATCTCTACACTTAAATCTGCTGCCACAGGAATAGTTAAATAACAGTTTCATACTTCCCTATCCGTTCTTAACTTCTGGTTGCTAACTGCCATGGAAGTCACTTAATGGTGTTTAGTGGTGGAAAACAAAAACTACAACAATGTATCCTTTTTGACCTTTACATTAACTACACGCTTTCTGCAGGTGTTCTCTCTGCTTCCTGTATGGGCCACTAGTTCAGATTTGTGCACTGCTAAGCATCATGCAAACAAGATAAGCAGCGCTAAACATGACATTCATTGTGCTTCTTCATTTCCATTGTTTGTGCTAAGTTGCACATTGGGCAAACATTGGCATTTAAAAGAAAAGAAAATTATGAGAAAGGAAGAAAAAAAATCTATTAAATGAACAACACTACAAAAAATTTATGTTGCTATACATGAAACATTTTCACACAGGTTTGGATTTCAACTCTCACTTCAATGAACCTTCAAAACAAAGTAAGGGTGTCTTATACTTCTTTGCCGCAGAGACAGCTTTGCAACACAGAATGAAAATCATTGTGCATATAACTAACTGCAACACCATCCACACTATTAACAAAATATAACAGTTGTTTGTACATGCATTCATTTCAGAAGTAGTACACTGATTGATCACACAATCGTTTATGCCTATTGCTAGCATAAATGCAGTGCTGTCTTATCCATCTGTGCTCATTGTTCATTCTTCTCTTTTCTGATCAGTAAGCTAAGATGTGCAGTCTGTAAGGCAGTCTGTATCATTGTCCTTAAGATGTGTGAGTATATTAAATGGCAATAATATACAGTTATCAAGAAATGAAGGCAAGATTGGATGTTAATGAACAAATTCTGTGAAATGTGTGCTGCTTACTTACATGTAAAACCTTGATACAGGTACTTCTACACTTTATAAGTCTAACCTGGCTGACAAAGCAACTGGAGATAAGATAGTCTGAATTGCTGTTGGGTTTTCCTTCTCATTACCAGTAATCATTCACAGTTGCAATCCATTAGCAACAAACACTGAGGGAGTTGCCTGCACTATGTTTACATCTGAAACATAGAGCCAAGTATGTGGGATTCAGCAGTTCTAATCAGCTCACACCTCATTTGCATATTCACTATACTAGCAGGGTCTATACCATATCACCAAAAGGCATTGCAGCGAACGTCTCTTCATCGACTCATACACAGTGAATGCACAAAACCGTTAACACTTACATCAGTGATTTCTTTCCCTGGGAAATAAATCACTTGCCTCAAAACATAAACACATCATTACAAACATAACAAAGTAGTGGCCTTCACCCCCACACCCCCCAACATGGGGCACTGTGCCCCGCACACCCCCCTAATTAAATATACCAACTCTGAGATCACACTACAGTGGGGAAAGCGGTAAACTTACAGGGATGGTGAAGCGATTTCTTTTCCAGGTAAAGAAATCACTGATGTCAGCGTTAGAGGCTTTGTGTGTTTGCTGTCTTTGTGTTGATGAATAGGCATTCACTACAACACATCTTTGAACATTTGATATAAACCCACTCACAGCCCTGAATCTACACTATAGAAAGGAAACATGTAGCTAGTGAACCTGAACATGAGGAGACTTGTTTATGTGGATAACATAGAAGAAGATATCACTTTGGGATTTATCTGCACAGAAGACTACTGATCTTGATAAGGTTTGCTTGCATTTTTCAGCTATATACTGGATATGCTTAAATGTCACTAAGACAAATCTGTTTAGTTATACATATATATGGGTCTGCTTCATAACATTGAAATTTCATAACATTGAATTTCATAACATTGAGACCATAATACTGAAAATTTAAAACACTGAAAACCCAAAACATTGAAAACTCAGAACATTGAAAGTGTGCTTCATAACATTGAAAAGTACATTGCACAAGTAAATAATATTATCTCCACCTACAACACCTAAGGAACAAATACACTTTCTACTACATTTCTGCAGGGGGGCAAGCCCCCCTGCATCCCCCCATGTGGGTGGCTCTGCCCGCCACACCTCCCGTAAATTAAATATACCAACTCCAAGTTCGCACTACAGTAGAAAAAAGTTAATTTCCACAGTGAGGTTAGGAAATTAACTTTTTTCCACTGTAGTGCAGTCTTGGAGTTGCTATATTTAATTTACGGGTGTGTGTGGGGGCAGAGCCCCCCACATGTGGGGTGCAGGGGGGCTTGGCCCCCTGCAGAAATGCAGTAGAAAGTGTGTTTGTTAGTTACGTGTTTTTGTATGTGGAGAGGATGTTATTTACATATGCACTGTAGTTTTCAATGTAAAGAAGCACACTTTCAATGTCCTGAGTTTTCAATGTTTTGGGTTTTCAAAGTTTTGGGATTTAGATGTTTTGGTCTCAATGTTATGGAATTCAGTGTTAGGAAAGTTCTGTGTTATGAAGGGGACCGATATATATATATATATATATATATATATATATATATATATATATATATGTAGAGAGAGAGAGAGAGATGTGCATTACCAATGCTACTTTTTTCTTTATGCATTTCCTAGAAGTGTACTGATGGCACAGACTTATGAACTGTCATCACAAGTGGTAATGTTACAATTGTTTTTCTGTTTACACTCTTCTATTGCTATTTCTGTGAAATGTAAATCTCCTATATTGTCAATAACACAGGGGTGTTAACGTTTTAGAATAGCCCAAAGACACCTCTATGGGAGTGTTGGCCACAGGTAGAGATGACTGGAAATTGCATAAAATTGAATGTTCTGGGGTAAATATGTGGTAAATATGTATATATGTTTCAGGGACAGTTTATTTGATGGCACTTTTAGCAGTTCACTGACAGTTTGTTAGCAAAATGTGTCATTTGCCTGTCATTTTAGGTGTGGGGGGCCAAGTTCCATTTCTGTGTTGTCACAAACAAAATTTGTTATTGTTACTCTCCTTGTTTTTGCTCCAACCTTGCTTTGTGTGCGATTGTAATATCAAAAGGGAACTCCTGCACGGTTGGAAATGCACGGCTCAAATGGAACCAATTGAACAAAACAAGAAAGAGCCAGCATACAGTGACCTGAAAACCTTTATTGGTTAAAAAAACATAAGAAACAACAAAAATTACAGACCGGTTTCGGCTGGATCAAATCACAGCCCTCATCAGTGTAAAAACAGAAAAAATAATTGTTGAGCCTTAAATAAACCCATCTACAATCTCATTGGTTATGTCAAAAATGATCATTCAAACCAGGTGGGAATAATCCACCCAGTTTCACAATACATTTTTTTCTCTTTGGTATTTAAAATAGAGTGCCACCCTGTCTTATTGGATCTGTTACCTTTGATAATATCAATAATCATAAAAGAAAACTTGGCAGATTGGTGAACCAAATGATGTTTGTATAATGCATTATTAGCACTTTTGTTTTTGATATTACTAATATGTTCTGATATTCTGATTCTCAATGGTCTAGATGTTTGACCAACATAAAATGAACCACACTGACATGTAGCCAAATATACCACCCAGTCACTACTACAGTTTGCAAAAAAGTTAAGATCATAGACCAATGAGCAATTTCTGCTAGAAAATTGCTTGGATTTGTTTACCCCGTCACAGTTGGTACAGTGGACACATGGAAAACAACCTATCAATGGTTCACCTGTCAGTGTGGTCTGAAAAACTTGTGGTTGCCGATCCATAGAGCCATGTTCGTAATGGTTAAAACAAGAACCAAGGTTTTTCCCTTTACGAAATGAAAATAAACATTTGTCAGGTATAATACTTTCTACTTCATGGTCACATTGTAATATGTTCCAATGCCTGTTCACACTCTGTATTAACTGATCAGAATTCCTAGCATAAGTAGTAATAAACCTGAATGGTGCAGAATTTGTTTTGGTATGTACCTTATATCTCAATAAATTCTGCCTATCTAAGGAATTAACCAGATTACTGGCACTGGAAACGTAACACATGCCATAGCCCCTCAATCTAAACCTGTCAGTAAGATCCTTTCACTGTGATTGGAATGAAGAATCTTGAGAACAAATGCGTTTCATCTAAAAAAATTGTGATTTGGGAATGTTATGTGCAACATGTGGCGGATGGAAACTAGAAGCATGGAGAATGGTGTTGTACTCAGGATGCTTTCTATGTACTTCTGTGCTTAAAGTATGGTCAGGTAGTCTGATAATGGAAACATCTAAAAAAGTGATGGTATTCTTATCATAATGAACAGTAAATTGCAGACCCCAAATGTTGTTGTTAAGATAAGATATGAATTCATGGAAACCAAGTATATCACCTTTCCATACCATCCAACAATCGTCCAAGTAACGTCTCCAGATGTCAATGTATTCCAAAAAAGAATTGTTATGGCAATCATATATAATCTGTTGTTCTACATAAGCCATAAATAAGTCAGCATAAATAGGGGCAAATGAGGCCCCCATCACGGTACCCTTCATTTACCAATAACATTTGTTTTGATAAAAGAAGACGTTACTTGTAAGGACAAATTTGGTTGATATAAACCCGCTTTGTCTAACCAATAGGCCAAAGCTTCCAAACCAGCCTGATGAGGGATGTTGGTGTACAAGGCCCAAACATCAAGAGTACACATCAACCAATCTTCTTTCAACTGACTGTCTGAAATAATCTGTAAAAAATTGGTGGTGTCATGTAGTCTAGAACGTATTGAACCGAGTAGGGGCTTAAGATGTTTGGTGAGAAATAATGACAGAGGTTCCATGATATACCCTCTTCCTGAAACAATGGGTCTACCAGGGGGATTGATGGGATCCTTATGAACCTTGGGTAAGAAGTAAATATATTGAATAGCTGAATCATGTACCAAGAGTTGTTGTACAATGTCATTGGTAATAATAGATTCATCCCTAGCCCAAAGTAAGAATTCCTCAATTTGATTTTGAAACCTGAAAGTTGGATTAATGGTCATAATAGAATAATATCTCTGATCCGATAGTTGTCTCTTAGCTTCATTGTCATAATCACACCAATTAAGAATAACAACAGCCCCACCTTTGTCAGCAGAAATGATAACAATGTTTTTGTTGTTCTGTAGTTCCAAAATAGCTTCCCTTTCAGTCAGAGAAATATTATTGGGTTTTAAACGTACATCAGATCTCGAAAAATGAAGATCTTTGAGAATACTGTTTTGGAACTGATGTACCTAATGGGTGCATAGGTGGATTAAATGAAGATTTGTGATATACAAATCTATCCTCATTGTGGTTACCAGTATCACCAAAAAACAATTTGAGATTGAGGTTTCTGCAAAACGATACAACATCTTGAGCCAATATGTCTTCAGAGATCATGAAACCGGGTACAAAAGAAAGACCTTTATTCAAAATTGACAATTGAATAGGTGTTAAAACAAAGTCTGACAGATTTAAGACATTATTATTAACATTAGCATTTATTTCTGCATGACCATTTTCAACAGACCTTGTATGTTGTTTATACTTCCTATGTTTCCTACCCCCCCCCGTTTATATCTGGGCCTAAAGGGATTTGGCCCGGTGTCCTTTTGGGGGTCGGTGATCCTGAAACTGGCTGTAGTTCATTGTCCGTACAAGATGAAATGTCGTCAGTTGAAGAACCTGATGGTGGGCTTGGTTTTTTAAGGATAGAACGGGAGTCCTAGTGGAACTTGGTGTAACTCTAACTTGTTTTGTGTGGTTAGCAAATGGATTAGCACTCTGGTAGTCACTCTGATCCCTCTGAATTTTTTTAATTTTCCTTGTACGCAATTGTTCCTCTAAAATATTAAGATCTGTAGCTACTTTATTAAGTTGTTTGGCGAAAAAAGTTTCACCTTCAAAGCACTTCACATCACCCACCAGCTTGGTAACAGTATCTATTTCCGAATCTATAACTCTATTATGAAACTTAGATAGAGCATCCACAAAGGACATAGTTGCCTGCTGTTGTATGCAAGACCATTGTTCAGTCAGTTCCTGGTCAGCAGCCCCAACATGGGGTTGAATACGTATTCTTAAGCCTCTGGGGGTGATCCCTTTAGCCATATAAGCCTTGAACAATTTGGAATGCCAAATATTTGATCTAAGTATTCTGAGATGTTTATGTAACTGTTCAAATGCTAGTGCACAAATAGTTTCTGAATCCGATTGATACAAAGTGCTAGAATTTTCCATTGAAACAGAGCCTAGGCCAAATGCTCTAAGGTCCTCCCTATCTGCAGATAATTTTTTACCAGACTTGAAAGGTCCATGTTTTATAAAAGCTGCTGGCAATAATAGTATAAAACTACGTCAGCAATGGTAAGAATATTAAAGGGACAATAACAGCCCAAACAAGGACAAAGACCTATGAAAGATGTTACTTGAATACTGGCTGTGCCCCAAAAATCAGTACTTGGAATAGTTGTTGCATTGGCAAATATGAATTTAAATATTAATATGGCCAAGGCCAATATGGCAAAGAATGATGCTGAAAAAGGAAAATGACTGATGATTGGTCAATACAACAGTAAGTATACCACAAAAAACTTGTGGAAAAAATACCTTCCATAGAAATGTATGATGATATATTAAAAATCAAGCTGGCTAGCCTGTGAATGCCCTTATAAAAAATGGCAATGTATATTAACCATAAGAATTTCAAAAGTAGAAAATTGTATAAAAATCCAAATATGATGTATATTGGGTAACAAAAGGACTATAATAAAAAAATTTAACTAGTCTCACCCTATGTAGACTAAAAAAGTATACTAACAGGTGAACCCGACTGAGAACTAAATGAACAATTCAAAATGCAAACATTTGAAATTAAGGCCAATAGTAAACATAGTAGGTCCAAAACATAAATAAAATGACCTTAATAAATGGGCTGACTGTAAAATACTAGATGTTGTCCTTAAGATTAATCCAAACACAGCCCAATATAAAAATTGTGCCTACATATGTTAGCCTTAAGATACTAAGTTGTAAAAAGTTGAATCACCTATTCCAAAAGCCGGAAATAGTATACAATCCTAACAAGGTCATTTGAGATAAATGACACCAAATTGTACAAAAATATTTTGTACAAAAATGTGAATTATCAACCAAATAACAACATTTTGGTCGTTCCAAAGCTTGTGAAACAAATCATCCACAAACAAGTCAGTTAAATGCTCATATAAATAGTTCCACAATGTTCCAATGTTAAAATTGTCCCAAAACTAGTATAATCACTTATAGTTTCGGAACACAAACATGAATGGAAAAATACAGTATCGACAATCATTAGATGAAATATGTGGCAAATGTCCTTGATTTAAAGTCCTAATCCAATATAATGAAGTATACAGTCCCAGCAAGTATGTCGC
This sequence comes from Protopterus annectens, assembly GCF_019279795.1. Lineage (NCBI taxonomy): Eukaryota > Metazoa > Chordata > Ceratodontiformes > Protopteridae > Protopterus > Protopterus annectens. The sequence goes on along the minus strand of NC_056733.1, from coordinate 143,007,844 downwards.
TCGATTCCAAAAGACAAAACATGTCTTGTGATGAGAATAGCATAAAACTGTTTTGACCAAAGCGACCAAAAACCACAATGAAATCTTTAAAAAACAGTGTGATGTTGTTTTACCAAATCGACCAGAAACCACAATTACATCCTTGGAAAAACTAAGGTAGTATAAAAAGAACTATGTATAAATGTAAATAGATGTCCACCAAAAACAGTATTAATGCAACCAACTGAGTCTTGTTTGTAAAATATATATATTTCCCTGATCTTGCAAAAAAGTATGTCCAAATCCTGATGTATTCACTGTCCCTTTGCGTTAAAAAATGAAATGGATACACAGTACCTGTGTCCACAAACTCGTATAGTGAACCAAAGCAAACAGTTCCTGCATATAACAGAAAAGGCGTAGAGACCTGCCTAGATTTCAACAGCTTTTTTGCTCTTCAAAAGACTGAGAATTAAGAGCAGGAATAATCCGCATGTCAACCAAATAGTGCTGGCAATTTCCGTTGTTCAGCAATAGCCCGCCATGATGAAAAAAACGCTTTGGTGGTTGAATGATGCCAAAAAAGGTTAGATCAAAGATTCTTCAGTTAATAGACCAGAAAAGAAAAAAATAACAATAATCCATGAGTGCACTATCTATCCGATGTCATTCATGACAAAAAACAATGTGATACTAAAATATATATGTCCAAACAAACAAATAAAGATGGATTTAAACCGCAGAATAACTGCAGTCAGTTTACAGGATCACAGGCCCCCAGCAGGAAGAAAGAGGAAGTGTAACATCAAAAGGGAACTCCTGCACGGTTGGAAATGCACGGCTCAAATGGAACCAATTGAACAAAACAAGAAAGAGCCAGCATACAGTGACCTGAAAACCTTTATTGGTTAAAAAACCATAAGAAACAACAAAAATTACACACCGATTTCGGCCGGATCAAATCACAGCCCTCATCAGTGTAAAAACAGAAAAAATAATTGTTGAGCCTTAAATAAACCCATCTACAATCTCATTGGTTATGTCAAAAATGATCATTCAAACCAGGTGGGAGTAATCCACCCAGTTTCACAATCCATTTTTTTCTTTAGTATTTAAAATAGAGTGCCACCCTGTCTTATTGGATCTGTTACCTTTGATAATATCAATAATCATAAAAGAAAACTTGGCAGATTGGTGAACCAAATGATGTTTGTATAATGCATTATTAGCCCTTTTGTTTTTGATATTACTAATGTGTTCTGATATTCTGATTCTCAATGGTCTAGATGTTTGACCAACACATTAGTAATATCAAAAACAAAAGGGCTAATAATGCATTATACAAACATCATTTCGTTCACCAATCTGTCAAGTTTTCTTTTATGATTATTGATATTATCAAAGGTAACAGATCCAATAAGACAGGGTGGCACTCTATTTTAAATACTAAAGAAAAAAATGGATTGTGAAACTGGGTGGATTACTCCCATCTGGTTTGAATGATCATTTTTGACATAACCAATGAGATTGTAGATGGGTTTATTTAAGGCTCAACAATTATTTTTTCTGTTTTTACACTGATGAAGGCTGTGATTTGATCCGGCCGAAACCGGTGTGTAATATATGGTTTTTTAACCAATAAAGGTTTTCAGGTCACTGTATGCTGGCTCTTTCTTGTTTTGTTTGATTGTAATATGTTACAACCACACAATTCCTTTTTTATATTTGAATATATTGACTACTTTATGTTTTTCCAGTGGATAATAGTGAAATACTAACTTTTAAGTATTATATCTAAGCAAGACCTTTATTTATGTGATACTTATATGTATTATCCTTCTTTTGCATTTCCTAGCACCTAGAACTATGGCACCCATTTGTCCCAATCCCCATACCCCCACCAGAGACCATGAGAATTAAGTCATTATGGAAGCATTTAGGTGACATGGTGCCTTTCTGCTTGAGAGGGGATGTGAGGATATGTCTGGAATATTGCAAATTTGGTAGCAGATAGTGGCTGATGTGAAAACAGTAGGTGGCCAGAGCAGAACATACAATCAGGTGTGCCATAAGGCCACTGACATGTTTTCATTGGTCTGGAGGAGATTAGCTGTAGTGGCCCGTGAATGGATGACTTATGGGGGGGGGGCTGCTACAGAGCCACCACTGGCATCAAATGAAGAGTTACTGTCCATTATCAGGGATCCAGAAAGCTCACTGGAAAGTATACAAGAGCATGTCACTGATGCTAGTGCTGCTTATTCAGGGAGGGCAAATATGTCCCAGGAGGAGCTTCCAGGTAGGCGTACCTATCTTAATTGTTAAATAATTCTTGTATAGTAAAATATTGACAGCAGTCCTTAAGTTCTGCTTAACATTAAATTTCTTTTAGGGAGTGGAATAGTTGTAGATTGATACAGTAAACAACATATTCTGTTTGATTACACATGGGCTTAGGGTGGATATGTCATCCAAGTTCTTGTTAAAAGTATCATTAATGGACATATTAAGGGCAAAAAGTTTTACCTCCCTGTGTTACTGTTTGTTGTGAGGATAGTGCCCTTATCTTTTACTTAACTTCTTCCAGAATCATCCACCACAGGGAACCTACAATCATCTGCACATGGTAAGTCAAATATTTTTATGTCAGTACTGATGAGCATTTCAAAGAAAAATTTAATTTATGATGTGGGTGTCAGGACTGTTGTGTGTATTGCTGTACTATCTGCAATAGTGGCACCACTGTTAGCCTGATAGCATATATTGAACTATAGTAGTGTAGGTATTATTTTTTTTCCTGTGTTTGTTGCTTATTATCACAGGTGATCCTGCCAGTGGAAGTGTTTGTCTCCTACCACCTGATGTCAGAGTATCAGCAGACTCTGATGCTGATGGTGGCCAAACAGAGACACAGTGGGAAAGTGCAGACATTGAATCTGTCACTGAAGTTGACGTTCAATCATCCCCTGTAATTCCTGCAGACACAGCCAGTAAGCCTACACCAACCCATTCCAGTGAGCCCTCAGATATTGGACAGGTGGAGGATGAGACTCTCAATCAGGGTAGTGTGGTTACTGCAGCTTTGGTGCCTGTAGACACTGGCCATAGCCAAAGTGTGGGTGAGATGCCACAAAGGGTTGTTAGGAGTGATCAGAGGAGGCTTGCTGTCTATCCTCCACCTGATCTAGGTGTGTCTAACTGTGCCACTCGACATATGTTTAAGGAGTCATAGAAGTGCAGCCATGTTCCAATAGGTCCTGCAGGGAAATGCTTAGGGTTGTAGATGTGGCACAGACTGACATGTGTGACTGCCTCCACCATGTTGCCGATTCAGTAGATCAGATGGATGACTCAATGGAATGGGCAGTGTCTGTGATGGAATGTCTGCTGGGAGGGGAACGGCATCCATCATCTGATGCTAGCCAATGTAGCTGCCCCCGATCATGCTCCCATAGTGAGACTACTTCCAGTGCTCCATCAGTGGTTAAGGTGTCCACAGCCAGACATGGCAGAGCATGAGGTTGTGGTCCTGGGCATTCTCATGAGGAGAGCTAATCCAGCAGATATCATTCACATTCAGGTAGCAGCAGTGCATCTGATTGTGGGTATGGATATGCCAGTGCAACTCCTGGCAGAGCCAGTTCTCATGGTCAGTACGACAATGATGAACTGCCACCTCTACCCTGCATGGCTCATACCTGTCCAAACTGCCAAGACACAGAGCTAGCACAGAGCTTGGCTGTGTTCTTGAAGACACTCACACATTGATTTAATCTCTAGGGCTATACAGGCAAACACACAACAGTTATATGGTTCATCCATGAAGCTTAAATCTCATTCTGTCTCACTGACCGTTTATTACTTTATCCAAATGTCTGCCTGTTTCTCTTTCTTACTCACATGTACTCACTTAACTTTTGTGTCAGCCTAGGCTTCCTGGCCTCCCAACACACATGCCCACAACACCCTGTGCAAGTGATAGCTGTGCCATATCCTTGTTCTCTTTCTTTTGGATTCATGGATACATAAGCTTTGTGTCTGATGCTCAGGGTGCATAGTTGACTTAGTGCTTTGTATATTTGTGTTTGTGATGATGTTTTGCTAACTGAACATTTGGTCTTGGAAAGTTAGACCCTTGATAGAATCAAAACAGTTTTTCTTTGCATCAGTATTTTTAAGAATCTTCTGAGAGTTGTGAAGTCTGAAACTGAAATGCGCCTCATTACTTTCTAACTTCTCTCTTTAATGATTTCCCAGTACAAAATTATGAGACCAAACTGAGAACATTCGGTGACCATCAGTACTTTAAGAGGTATGAATGTGTGGATCTTTCATGCAAGAGGCCTATTACTTGATAGAGGACATATGTATTCACATAGATCTCTACTGTTACAAGTTAAAGTCATTGCTGTACAAATCACCCACCTTTTACTTATGTTACTAAGTAACAACATGCAAGAATATGCCATACATTTGTATTATGACACAATTCTGTTTTAGCACTCCAGGTTCATACACTTTAACTTGTAAATCCAGCACTTGCTACAGTTTTAGTTCAGGGCTGACTCTGTCTGATGCTAGCAGTACACAACCATTACATAGGTAGGTAAAGGATGTGAGCATCGGCTGGCATCAATGCTACTGTATGCATGTGTGTAGGATGAAGGTTTTAGCTCCTCTAAGGTGGTGAGTGAGTGCACTGTGCATTATCTCTTAGCCAGTGCAAGGGAATATTGAGCACGCCTACATCTGCCTACACCCACAGCAGCTGCTGGATCCCCTTCTGACTCCTGACCTGCATGTGACTATGGTGACCTTGCCATTGGTGGTAGGATGTATGCCCCTTCCCCTTGCTGATCCTGCTGAAGCTGTTTTCTCAAGATGATGTTGTAAAGCATGGCTCAGATGATGAAGATTTCAGTACATGTATTTCAGGTTTCCCTGGGTGCATCTAGGCAGTGGAAACGTGACTTCAGCAGCCCAAACACAAGTTCTATGATATTTCTGGTTTGAGTACGTGCTTCATTATAGCATTCTTCAGGGGGTGTGTGTGCATTTCTGATGGGTGTCATCAGCCAAGGTTCCAGTGCATAACCTGCATCTCATAGTAAATGACCATGTGGGATATCACCCCTAGTGAACATCTGATACAGTTGGGAGGTGTGCTAGATATGTGAGTCATGGTAGCTACCTGAGTTGTCAGCACACACATTCAAGATGATTCTCTTAGCATTACACACAACTTAGCAATTAATGGAGTGGAAGCCCTTTCTATTTATGTAGACCTTTCCCTGTTCCTTGATTTCTATATTTCTACAATCTATGGCAGCTAGTACGTCAGGGTAGTGGGCTACAGAGCAGAACCCTTGCATACTTGTGTCCCTTTTCTCAGGAATATGGGGAAATATATGTGGTCACTAGCCTGTTGGAGCATAGCACTCAGGAACTGATGGAGGATCCTGCATGCTGATGCTTGTGACACCCCCGGCATGTCCACTGTTGGTCTCTGAAAGGTTCCTGCAGCTAAAATTTCAAGTACTACAAATACTTCTGTCTCCACTGGTATTGTTTCTCCTCAGTTTGCCTTGTGTCTGAGTTAAGAATGGCAGAAGTTGCAGAGTTCTTATTGTGTCTCTATCTACCCTGTAGCACTCTACAATTTCCACCTCATGCAGATTGTGATGTTAACCGGGGTCTGCAAACTCTTCTTCTTTTTGGCCGTGGTCTATTAGCAACAGAAGCAGCATAAACTTTAGCCTGCTGCTACATGTGAGGTAAAGCAACAGCAACCCCTAACATTCTTTCTGTGTAGACTTCTTTCTGTGGCTGTATTCCAACCAATTTTGGAATTTGCAGGAAAAATCAGCACTGAGTTTACATGGTTGCTTTATAGCCTGTTGAATAGTTCCTCCATCTTGGATTGGTTTCTTAGCATACAATTCAGCTGTTTATGCTCTAATTAGCATGCCACAGTGTTTACCATGATTGTGTGGTTCTACACACCATGTAGAGCCACTTATTGAGTACAAAATAGTGCACTACTATGTGCACATCATGGAACACACTGTCTTAGTGGATCACGTAGGGTTTATTGAATCTGCTCGGATGTTAATCAGTATTTGTTTCACCCACCTTAATCTCTGATTACAGTGCTACCCTCTCATCTGTTGTGCTTAGGTTGAGAGCTGAAGTCACTTATCTTCCTATTTCATAGCTATTACAAGATGGTGGGAGTTAGTTCTTTTTTTTTTTTGTAGAAGTTGACTACTGTCTAAGGGTATGATGGATGGGTGCAGTCTTGTAGAGCTTCTTTACATCTAAACCTTTCATACTCCTAACAAATCCCTTCCCCCTCATTGTATCCTTTTCCCAGAGTTAGTCTTTTCCAAATGAACTATGTTTATTCAAGTAGCCCCACAAGAACAGCACACCAGATCAGATGTTATGTTGGGAAATTGTCTGCCTGTGGAATTTGATGTCACTGATATCTCCTCCAAACTCCCCAAAATTAGCTTTGTGGCTCAGACAATGCTTTCTCACTCTTTGGTCTCAAACTGTGGGAATCTCTTCCTTCTTTTCTTAAAGATCACTCCTCTTACCCCATTTTCCATTCTTAAATAAAAGCACATTTCAAGACCCTAGGAAAATGCAACTGTTATCTGTCTAGTCATATAACTTAACTCTTAATTCCTTTTTTCTGTCTACTTATCTTGCTCTGACTCTGTTTTTTTTTTTTTTTTTTTTTTTTATATATGTCCAACAGCAGTTTTATTGAAACATGCAAGCAGCCTTTCTGCTTTAGGCTGTCGTTTACCTTCTCCTTCTCTTTCTTTTTTTTTTTCAAAACAGGTTTATTGTTTTAACATATAAGAGAAATATCATAACAATTTTATACAAGTAATTAAAAATAGATATTATTATAATATTCAACAAAACAACTAAAGTATTTACAAAGACATCCACTATAATCAGATCAATTAATTAAACTAAAATACCATGTTATTGAAATTAAAATTTTTTTAACAAATTTTGTAAATTATCCCATACAATATAATAAGATGTTTTTCTATTTGTTCTTGTCCTAATTGTGTTTATTTCCATATGGCACACTATATTCATAACATTTTTAAATTCATTGAACGAAGGAGGTGTATCTGAAATCCAATTTCTAGTTATTATTTTCCTAGCCACTGCTAGAATAGACCATAACAAGGGAAACTTAACCTTTTTAACACTTTGAGGTACAGGTGTGTTGAATAATATAAGAGATTTAGAAATAATGAAAGTATCTGTAAAAAGAGCCTGCAAAAATTCATTAATTGACTTCCAGTATTCTTTAAATTTTATACAGTCATAAAACATATGAGCCCAGTCAGCATTAATTTCTACATTACATCTCTTACATAAATTATCTGTATTATTTATTTTATTCATCATCAAAGGTGTATAAAAAGATCTATGTAAAAATTTCCATGTATAAAGTCTCCAGACAATGGAAGACATAGTTCTATAAGCAGATTCCAATATATATTGTTTATCTTGTTGATTTGGTGGGTCCCCATTAATAGAAGTGAAATAATTCCAGTATGAATCTACACTGTAAAAAGTTTCTTGTCTGATAATTTTATGTATGTATGAAAGTTTACCTTTATCAGAAACTTTATGTTGTAAATTTAATATCAAGTAATCAATCAGTGTTGGAATAGATTCTTTAACTGTTATATACATTAGATCTATTTTATCAATGAGATGTTGTCTAAAGGTTTGAACCTCTAACCAGCAAGTTTCTCTTAGATCAAATTCTTGTTTTAAGAAATCTAGATTTTTAACTTTATTATCAGATATCAACTGATACCAGTACTTTAGATCATTATCTATAGTTAAATGAGTTCCTTCAGAAGTAGATGACAAAAGCATACCCTGAGTATACATTATAGGGACTACAATAAAATTCCATTCCCTATACTTAGGGTGCATGAATATAAAGTTACGATAACTAATAATAATATTTAATGGGTAACAAACCATATGTTTAGGTGTAATAGGTGAAGTACAAAATTCCTTTAGTAACCATAACATGGAGTTATTTACAATCATATTTTTATGTGTTAAGGAGATTTTCCTGAAGTGCATACTAATTAGCTCCCAATAATCTTTCCATTTTGTGACATATGACTGATCTATTAATAAAGTAATAACTTTTACAATAGAAGAGACAGTATATAAATTAAAGTCTGGAAAAGAAATACCCCCTTGAGACCAGCTATTAGTATGTTTCTTTAATGCAATCCTAGGTCTATTAGGTGCCCATAGGAAATTTAACATTAGTGTATTCAGTTTCTTGATAATTATTTTGTAGGTGGAAGTATTATTGATTGTATTAAGTATAAAATCTTGGGGAATATTATCATTTTAATAATTGTAAGTCTCTCCTCCATAGTAAAAAAATATTATTCCAGGTATTAAAAAGATTTTGTATATTAAGAAAACAGGTATTATAATTATTATATATAATAGATTTAATATCTTTAGATAGTATTATACCTAAATAAGTTATCCGACCTGAATTGGGTACATATTTAGTAAAATCACTAATGAGAATATTTTTTCGTGTATATATAGGTAGTATTTTAGTTTTTACTTCATTGAATATTAAACCAGAAATACTTTTAAAATTCATCATTTTATCAAATAGAGACTGCATAGAAGAATTAGATCCTGCTGATGTAATTAGAACATCATCTGCAAAAGTTGAATTTTGGATGTTGTATTTTCATCTATTTCAAAACCCTCTATGTCAGTACTGTTTCTGATCAAATTAGCCCTAGGCTCCATTACTAAAGTGAATAATAGTGGAGAAAGTGGACATCCTTGTTTTGTACCTTTAAGAATGGGTATTTTTTGTGAAACATATGTTCCTACCTTAATATAAGCCAACATTCCTTTGTATAAATGCTCAATTAGATTTACAAATGCATCTGAGAAGTTTGTGCACTTCATTAAGGTAAACAGATAGTCCCAACTTACTGAATCAAATGCTGAACTTATATCAATAAGTGTTAAATCTTTCTTTTTCCTATTTGCAAAATCTATTAATGTTAAAGTTCTTCTAATATTATCAAACGTATTTCTATTTACAATGAAGCCTGTCTGATCTATATCTATAATGCCGGGAATGATTGTCTTCAATCTATCAGCAAAGATACTCATAAACATTTTATAATCAACATTAAGTAATGAGATGGGCCGATATGAAGAACATCTAGTTGGATCTTTATTAGGTTTCAAAATTGGCGAAATAAATGTATATTGCCAAGATGGGGGGGTTATTAACTCAGATTGGGCCAAAATAAAAACCTTATGTATTAATGAATATGTACTTTTAGAAAGGATTTTATATATCTCTGGTATAATACCATCATTACCCGGTGCTTTGTTTGATTTAAGCTTATTTATTTGTGTAATAACTTCTGTATATGAAATACTCTTGTCCAATAGTTTAATCTGTTGTTTATTAAGCTTTTTATTCATGTTTGTGGTTATAAACTCCTTTATTTTATCTTTAGGTTCCATGTTAATGTTATTATGGTTAATTTTGTGAAAGTGATTTCTAAATTCATCTAGTATTTCTGGTATACTAGAAACATTCTTCTTATTCCTTAGAGAAAAGATTTCTTTGATATGGTTTTGTTTATTCAACCTTTTGTTTTATTTTTAAGTCTATGTAAGTATTTGGGGCTTATTGAATAAGACAAAAACTTGTATTCTCTAAAGTTATTTTAACTTTATGAGTTAAAATTTCTTTGTATTTCTCATTTAGTTTGTTTATTTCTTCAATAACTTTCTTGTCCATAATATTTTCTTTATTGTTATGTTTATAAGAGTCTAATTTACTTTGAATATCTAACAATTCCTTATCCCAAGATTTCCTTTTATTATTATACCATCTGATACTTTGTCCATATAGATATGATTTTAAGGCATCCCAAACATAAACAATGGAGACTTCAGGAGTATTATTTATGTCTAAAAATGTTTTACTTCTGAAAGTATATATTCTTTATAGTCTTTTAGTTGAGTTAAGTATGCTGGTATCCTTTTGATCTGAACATTATGAGTATTTTTATCATGAATTCAAAAACAATTGAATTATGATCAGATATAGGACATGAAATGATTTTGGAATTAATTAAATCTGTTACCATCTGGTTAGAAATAAAGACCCTATCTATTTTTGAATAAGTTTTGTATCTGTTAGAAAAAAAGGTGTATAGTAATGACTTTGAATCTATCTGATTATTAATATCATTCAAATGATAAGAATTAGCAAAATCATTTAAATGTTTTGCATTAGATGTAATTCTTCTTTTCCCTATAATGGTAGTATCACGTTCATGTAGTATACAATTAAAGTCACCAGCTAAAATAATATCTCCTATAGAGAATGATATGATCTTATCAAGATGATGTTTCACTGTATTAATACCAATTCCAGGTATCCAATATACATTAATTAAAGTGTAAGTCTTCCCATTAATTTGTATTGTAACCATACAAAACATTCCTTTGTCATCCTGATAAGACTTAATGGTTTTAGGAATGGGCATACTTTTATTCCATAAAATAGCCACTCCTCTTTTTTCTGAGTGTGCTCTGAACTAACCAATACTGTATATTTGTTTGTGGCTAGTTTATCAATATCTTTTTTTCAAGAGATGGGTTTCTTGCAGGAAGACTAAGTTGGCCTTATGTAAATTAATGTATCTTATTAGGCTTGCCCTTTTACATGGATTATTCAATCCATTAATGTTTAAAGAAATTCCTTTTAAAGATGTCATTTGGCATTTTTAAAACTTAAGAATCTTATGATCAAAATAACAAATAACAAGATAAGTAATGTTACATCTCCTCCTTTAGGTGTACCTTTAAATATAGCTGTATTTATTGAATCTCTTATGGGATTTTGTATAGGATTCAATTTTGTTTGTAGTGACAATGAATGTACAAAATATATTGTGGATGTCAAAACTATATACAAATAACAATGAACAAGTGAAAATAATGTAAGGATTAAACCTTGCATCCAGCCTGGAGTTATAAACTTCAACTTAGAGTAGTATTTACCACTCAAGTTAACCCCCTACCCTAAGCAGCAGTACCTCAGCTACCACCTTATCAATTTAATACTAGTTATATTTAACTGAGGTTAACAGTTTTCAGTTCAACTATCTAACAAGACAAGACTACACATTTGGTAAAACAGCATCATATAAACTAAAATAAACCTTTTTTTTTTTTTTTTTTTAAACTGTTCATACTACTATATACATCCATGTAATATAAAACACTTGTATTCAAATAGCATTCAAATAATCTTGATGTTAGAAATCAAGAGGAAAGAAAAATAGGTTCTAACATTCATTTAAATCAAAAACTTTGGCTAATATGATTAAGACATTACATATATTAAGATGCATCTATTTTCTGTCATGTAAATGCAATTAACAGCTTCCAAAAAAAACCTTGAATTGCTTGTATATGAGCATTTACTCAAACTCATTATTGTCAATAGAATAAAGTATTATATTCATAGAAATTGTTATAAATCATACTGCATAGTTATGCAGATTCTCAGAAACACTTATATATATATATATATATATATATATATATATATATATATATATACATACACACACACACACACACACACACACATATATATATATATATATATATATATATATACACACACACACACACACACACACACACACACACACACACACACACACACACACACACACACACACACACACACACACACATATATATATATATACACACACACACACACACACACACACACACACACACACACACACACACATATATATATATATATATACATACATACACACACACACACACACACACACACACACACACACACACACACATATATATATATATATATATATATATACACACACACACACACACACACACACACACACACACACACACACACACACACACACACACACACACACACACACACACACACACACACACACACACACACACACACATATATATATATATATATATATATATATATATATATATATATATATATATATGATCTCACTGAGTTGTGTCCTTACTGAACACCATCTTACTTGCTGTCCCTACAATAAATCTGTCTGCTTTATACAAAATAATGCACAGCAAACACATTTTAGTAACCAGATTTTACAACCATGCTATACTACTGCTTTAAAATATGTCACATGACAATTTCTTCCAGTATAGAGGTATAAAATTATTTATGCTTGTCAATCAGATGAATTAAATGAGTTATAGTAATGTATATGTTTGGAACATAAGTTTTTAACACAGATTATTAAGCTGCTGTTAAGTAGATTTTCAAAAACACTTGAATAAATGTTTCATTTTCTATGCCTTCTAAAATAAGACATTTACTTACTACAAGAAACTGTATCATTTAAACTCATTATAACTGACATATTTTATGAATTATAACATAGATATTTAATTAATTATATAAAATAACTCACATTTAGATGTTAAAGAGTTCATTTTCCTTCACATAGTCACATTTGTATCATTTCTATTTCCTGGTAGAGTGTCATTGCTGAATCTGTGATGTGTCAGTGTGATATCTAGGTCAAAGGTGAGACTAGCTGCTTTCAGCTTCTCTGTGAGAAGTCTGAGAGTTGAAGCTTTTGAAGTAGCTCATGGACACTGTGCATGAGACAGCCCACATCCCAGATTGTCTCTCTTAACATTTTGGCGGAAACTTATTAAAACTAGTGACAAACATTCATTTAGCAGTGTAAATGCATCTAAACATGACAAAACCTTCACAATGTATTTTACAGGTTATTACAGCCTCTATGTAAGTGAAATTAAGCCCAAAATTATTAATAAGTAATAAAACTCAATATTTTTGTCCCAACTCAATTTTTATGCAAATCTTATTATTTACTGTGTCTATATGATCAAAAGCATTTCTATATATTAATAAAGAAAAGAAAAGAGAGTAGAAAGTAAAAGGGTGTAAGGCAGAAATAAAAAATGTAATGAAAGCTATAAGAAGTATATACAATGAAATATTACTTACTGTTTATATTAATAGAGTTAAAAATAAAACATATTATTTACTATTATTTAGTTCTAATTATTATTAGTTAAAGCATGACAGATTATTTACAAACAAGCATAAGCAGTGTAATCAAGAAAGTATAATTAGGAATAGCATTTGAAGAACATATAAACTTTTTACAAGGAATAAATATGTTATTATTCTATTAATCATATTTTCATTACTCTTCTCTCTCTCTGCCTTCCCCCACCCTTCACCCACTACATAATCTAAATAGAATGTCATTGTTTAAACAAAGAAAAGAAGAAAAGGAGAAGAAAAATAAAAGATAAAGAAAAAATGTATCAGATTACTAACCTTACTTCTCCTTTTCAGAAAGAGAAACAAGTTGAATCACAACTTGCCATTAAATCTCCAGATATTTTGACTAGTTATGAAACAAAACATTTCTTTGCACACAGAGAATAACTTTGATTAAATCTTTTTCAAAATATTTGTTGCTTCTTGGAAATGCAGGAACTATATTTAAAAAGATTAATAATGAAATAAAATGATGAGAGAAAAAAAACCTAGAACAAATCATTTGTTTTTTAGTCTCTTCTTCTTCTCTGAAGTCTTCCATGAAGTTTCAGTTGCCAGTCTCTTTAATGAAGGACTAGCCCATTCCATTTCTTCTATTTTATCCAAAATCTTATTTTTTTTGATAAACAGTAAAGCAGAGTCTAAGTCATCGAAAATTTTAGGACCATCAGGAAAGAAAATTTTAAGCTTGGCAGGAAACAGAAGGTATGTTTTAAACTGTGCTTTTTTAAGCTCCCTTATTAGTGGCAGAAAAACTTTTCTTTTAGCTATTACCATGGAAGAATAGTCATTGTCAAAACGCACAGTTGTCTCATTAATCTTAACAGGAGCTTTAGCCCAAGCAGATTTAAGAACCATCTCTTTATCAAAAGATGATAAAAATCTAACTATAACTGATCTAGGATAGTTTTTGTTAGAGTTAGTATTAGCTATAGCTCTATGAGCTCTTCCGATACCAAAAGAGAATGCTTCTGGTAAGTCCAAAGTTTTAGGGAGCCATGTTGTTAAAAAGAAGTAATATTGTTACCTTCAATATTTTCTGGCAGTCCAAAAATCCTAATGTTATTGCACCTAGATCTATTTTCCAGGTCATCCAGCTTTGTTTGTAAATGTGTATTTTGTTTCAGCAGAAACTCAATGTTGATTTCCTCTTCTTGTATTCTATTTTCCATGTCATTCACAGCTTCTTCTATGCCTGTCATCTGGATCTTCTGTTGTTGCAGGTCTATATGTAACAAGTCTATTTGTTTTGTAGTTTTTTCTATGAAGGTGTCTATTTTAGTATCCATTTTATCCATCTTAGCAGTAAGTTGCTGGATTATAATTATCAGAGACTGAAGTTCTTTCTTGATGCTGGAGTCTTGAGAATTTGTCTTAATGGAACTCATTTCAGACTGATAAACTGACAGGAAAATTTCCAAAGTGATTTCTGACAGGAATATTGTTAAGATTTCCTATCTTTTTTAGATATAGTTCAAGAACTATATAAAACTAACATATTTAGAAAGAAAATTACTTCAAAAATTAATTTTTTAAGTAATTAATTCATGTCAGTGTAATGAAATTGGTGGAGCTGAAGAAATCTGCTGCTATCCTGTGTTCATCCTTGGCCACCCTCTGACTCTGTTTTTGATTGTGATTCTTTCAGCATGCCAACTCTGATGCCACTATATATTTAATGCATGTATATACTATGTTTTTTAGCTAGTCTGTATTCCACAAACTGACACTGAAATGGATCCAGTGGGATCAGTGCTCTACCTCAATTAACATACTTAAAATAAAATAAAACAAATGTTTGCTTAAAGCAACCTTTTTTCCTTTTTTTATTATGATTACCCATTTTTGATTACTGAGTGCTACCAGTCACTGCTAAACTCTGATTACATGACTAACTGCTCCCTGTGTAATTTTATTTTGAGAATGCAGCTGTTTGACTGATGTTGTTACAATGTGATATTGTTCTTGCAGTAAATAAAGGTAAAGCTCAGCTGGTATTGCTCCACATGAAGGAAATTGGTCTACTTTTAAAGCTTGACTCCCAGTTGGCCATCTTTCAAAATCCTGAGATAAAAATCACAAAAATGCAGAAACCTGAATGTTGATGTTTTACTAGCATAAATGAACATTTGGTCAACATGCCCTGTTCTCCACTGTAGTGTGATCCTGGAGTTGGTATATTTAGTTGTGGAGGGGAGGGGGCAGAGCCCTCCACATTGGGGTGTGGAGCTTGTAGCCCCTCACCTAGATGGGTTTTACTTACCGCGGCATGCGTTTCATTTACATTGGTCATGTATTTACTTACCCTCGTAAAATGTCAACATTCAGGTTTCTGCACTTTTGCGATTTTCGACTCAGGATTTTGAAAGTCAGGATTTAGGCTTTAGAAGTAGACCTGAAGGAAACCGCAGCATAAAGCAAGTAACATATACCTAGTTTCATAGAATCATCCTAGATAGCAAGCTTAAATTTCACCAACACATTAACATTGTCATTCAAAGAACAAACCATACATTGGGGATACTTTACAATGCCAGGTCATATCTTTCTCACCATAGCAGGAAAGTAAAAATGCAACATCTGTTATTTCTAAGCTTGCTATATGCATCTATAACATTCACAACTACACTATTTTACAAGCTTGGCCAGTACTTTTATAAAATAAAAAATGTATCCTATCTCTCAAACTAAACCCATCACTGCATCTCCCCTGCAGAACCGTACAGCTAAACTGCCACAACCTATATCATATACAGAACTCATAATGGCACATAAAATACTGCACCATCCCTCAAACATCTCAGGCACCAGTAATATATAAAATGGTACAAACTCAAAAGGAATGTTCAATAAAAAGATCATTTCAAAATAAAAGACCAAAATTCAAAGAACTAGTATGGGAACTCCTTAAATTCAGTGAGCATAGCTAAACTATGAAACAGCATTCCTTTAATCATCAGTTATTTAAAAAACACCTTGATTTTTAAAACAACCCAGACTTCAAATATATCACACTAGAATTGTCTACTGTTCAGAATGCTCAGAATAAAATACCCAACTACTCAAGATTTCATCTTCTCACTCACTAAACCATTTGCTCACAATTCTTTTTTATTTCTTATCAAGTGAGTTTATTGGACTCATCCCATGATAAATATTTGCATTACTGTTCACCTATCAGACCAGTTATCAGCATGAATATAGACACATGACATCACTTTATTCATTCCATAGTTTTGTTATTCCAATGCAAAACACCTCACCAGTCTAAAATCTCATGGCATACAGGAAAAGACAAGCAGTGTCACTGTTGAAGTGTCACATTCTCCAAAAGAATATAGTAGTGGAAAGATCCTTTGCAGTATCACACAACAGAAAGATGGTTAAAATGAAAGAAGGATTTTCAAAGCTACTTCTTGTCTGAAGATATCTCTTTATTTATAAAGATTAATTTACAGGCAGATGAGCACTGCTCAGATAATGTGTTAAAGCTTGTAATAATATGCACTTATTTCAATTGCTCAGAGAGGGGGGCGTTCTTCAAGATATATGTCTGCCTTCAGGGCAAGGGTGCAGTCAGGAATACTCTTTGTACTCCATAGAGTATACTTTTTTCTGAGCACCAGTAGAAAATTGGGGCTTTATCAGGTCATATTATGTCTGTAACAATCTAAATGAATGTCTCTTTTGCTGAAAGATTTCAAGCCTGCATAAACTAAAGCACTGCTGGTAATTCCCTTCTAGGTGAGGAAAGTAAACCTATACTTTTGTCTGTGATTGATATAGCTGCTTTCTGTTTTACCTACTCCATCTTGTTTTCTGTTTTAAATAATATGCTTAGCTTGGTACTTTTGTTCCATGTGAGAGGTAGACACCTTAATTATCTAGGCTGCACATTTCACATGATTTTTTTCATTGGTTAATTGTCTCTAGGCCTTTGTGTTTTGATGAAAAGATGTCAAGCCTGGGTAAACTGGGGATTCCCTGCTAGTTTTTCCCACTCTGTCCTCTACTTTTTTGGTCTGGTTTTTAAAGCTAATGATTTTAAACTGCCCACCCTTGCTGTAAATTGAGTTTAATAAGCTCCTCCCTTTCTATAGTGTTGTTGACATACTGAATTATTCATCTGCCTTTCCTTTCTTGTTTTTATATTGAAAAAGTGCTTTTGCTTCGCATTGTCTGCTCAACTGATTTACTTGCCCTGAATTAATTATCTAGCTAGCTGTTGGATAAAGTAGTGTATTTTTAGACACTAGCATGCACTCATTTTTACATCAAGAGGTCACTAGGTTTTCCATCTAGTGCACTGGTAGGTAGCCTAGTCTGTTTATGTTGGGGAAACACTTGAGATTTCTGCATGTTGTTTTATTGGCTGGAGGCTGTCTCAGTGTTCGGGGACCAGGATAGTCCTAAATAAATCTCAGGAATCCGATAAAAGGTAAAAAAGTGTTTAATTACACTAAAAAACATACACCAAATTAAAAACTGTTGCAAAAACAAAGATTGAGCGCTTTTGTCTCCCTCCGGAGACTTCTTCAGAATCTACCACCATTTTCAGATGGTCCTCATTAAATACATAGTGCTCAAAAATCATTGGTTAACAGTGTGCTCCTTAATTAAACTAATTAAACTAAATAAAACTAATTAAACCAATTAAACATTAAAGGGCTGGCATTTGAAAAGAGGGCTGACATGTACACCAACAAAGGACA
Source organism: Protopterus annectens (assembly GCF_019279795.1). Classification (NCBI taxonomy): domain Eukaryota; kingdom Metazoa; phylum Chordata; order Ceratodontiformes; family Protopteridae; genus Protopterus; species Protopterus annectens. The sequence continues at coordinate 142,989,943 of NC_056733.1, read as the reverse complement.
TTATGCCAAACAACAATACATGGAAAAAATATAATAATAAATAGAAAATAGTAAATAAAAACTAACCCAAGACATACTTGAGATACGTAATATACACTGTATACACTAAAAAGGTGTATTATAAAAATGTAAATATATGTGTATATAAATTTAAAAGACAAGATAGTACCAAACTTAGACTTAATAAATTTCTGAACAATGCATATGACGACAAAATGTTTTTTAAAGCAGTATGCGATATTTTTAATGACTGTGGGTTGGCATTATTAAAATTGATGATTAAATGTAATGTTGAGGTCATGGAACAAATTAAGAAAGAAATTGATGGACTGTATAATGAAATTAATACAGATTTATTGTTTTCAATAGATGAATATAAAAATATTTATCTTAGAGTCTTGCATGACGTTGATTATACTATTAACATGAACACTAATAGGAAACTTAGGAAACTGGAGAGAAATTTGAATGAGTATGAAAGGGGTTATGCTTATTGTAATGATATTAAAAAGAAAAGTTATACAATGGGCAGAACTTCCAATACATATTATAACACTGGGAACAATAGAAATAACAATGGAAAGAATATGTATAGGGACAATTATGAATATAGACAAGCTGGTTTGGACAGACAGGGGAAGCAAAGTTTTTATGAATATAGCTCCTATGGACATGACCAACAGTTTTTTAATGGTAGTGATGGAGAAAATAATGAAAGAGCGGGTGTCCCTTTAGAAATGGAGGAACCCAGGAGGTCGGAAAGGTTAAGGAATCGGGCCCAACAATCCTCCTATGCACAAGTCATGATGAACAACAATACCCAACATTTGGGGAGAATACGCAATTAAGGGAAGATGCCAATCAAAGTATTATTGTAGACAGTACAGAAATAGATATAATGGTTGAGTTATACCAACAACATGATGATATTATTAATTCATTTAATAATTTTAATATTTTCAACTATACTGATATATCTATTAATGAAACCTATTTTAAACTATTTACAAAAGGTTTTACTTTTGTTCCTATTAAAAAACCTGGAATTGAAAATATTTTATTAGATTTAAAAATTTTTACACGTAAATTAAATTTTATACACATGTATAAGGATAGGGAGTTGCAGGACAGGGACAATTTTCTTGTTAGATCTAGTACCTACAACCCTCCGCTTCAGTTTGAAATTTTGAATTTTGAGAAATGTGTTACTAATAAAATACGTAATGAATATAAACAAGAGACTGAGATAGGTAAGAACTTGACCGAGGATGAAATTCTTCTGTTAAATGAACTTAGTGGGAATGAAAAAATTTGGGTGATGAAACCAGACAAGCGTGGGGGGTGGTTCTTATGGATAGATGGGACTATATTAAAAGAATAAAAGATATTTTGGACAATGAAAACTATTATGGACTAGTGACTAGAAATTAAATTAACATATCTTACAAGAAGATAGATTTAATTTTGGAAGACAATGTGTTACAAGGATTGATTGACATTGAATTATACAAATTTCTTAGAGTCCCTAAGCCTGTTATACCTGCTATCTTTGGTATACCCAAGGCACATAAATCACTACACAACCCACCCATGAGGCCTATAGTTTCATCGCAAGGGTCAAAGACACAACCTCTAGCTATTTATGTTGACACGAAGTTAAAAAAGTTTTACAGTAAATATGAACATATTTTAGTTGATTCCTGGGACTTTTTATACAAAATTGGCAAGAGTATTTATACAGATGATACAATATTTATTACGATTGATGTAAAGGATTTGTTTTCAGTGAGTCCTCAGAGTGAAGGCTTGGAATGGTTTGAAGAAATGTTGATTGAAATGAATTTTTTAACAGGGGATGAATTTAAATTTGTTTTAGAGTGTATTGAATTAGTTTTAAAATACAATTATGTTTACTTTCAGGGTGATTATTATCACCAGAAAGAAGGAATTGCCATGGGATCTTCATGTGCTCCCATATTTGCAAACATTATTATGTTATTTTGGGAACGTAAATATGTTTTTAGGTCAGTATATAGTCAGTATATAGCGAAATATTTTCGATTTTTGGATGATTTATTTGTTTTATGGATAGGACCTGCTGATTTTTATAAAGGAATTTATTCAGTATATTAATCAAACAACAACATTTTTACAATTTACACATCAAGTGGGCAGAGAGGAAATTCACTTTTTAGATGTAAAATTAAATAAAGACTATAAAAAGAAATGCTATAGGTCAAGTGTTTACAGGAAGGAACATTTTTCTAATGCTTACTTACATTTTGATAGTGATCACCCCTACCAATTGAAGAAAAATATTGTGAAAGGCCAAATGATTAGGATGGCTAGGATGATCTCTGATGAGAGTGATTTTGAGAATGAAGTCAACAATGTAGAGAGAATGTTTCTTGAGAGGGGATATCCAATGGAACTTATTAATTCCATAAAATAATACGTCCTTATAGGTAGGGGTAATAGATATACCCCCCCTTTTAACTAGTGGGGGCAGTGTTGATTTCAATCCTGCAGTAATTTATCCAAATAAGACCCATAATGAGCAGGAGGGTGGTAATATTGGTAATTCAAGTACAATACCATATCTGACCTTAACATACTATGGGGGTATGAGATGGTTAAAAAATGTATTAATGAGACCTGGGATTTGTTCAGAAATGTTTCTACTAATACAAATGTGTTCCAAGGCAATATAAAATACAGTTTTAGAAGAAATAAAAATATCAAAAATTTGATTGAAAGAGAAAAGACTAATATAGAAGGGACTAATAAGAAATGTGGTACTTTTAGATGTGGTAGATGTGCACAGTGCTCTTATATAGCTGGATTAAAGGAAGTGATAATACCTAGCCTAGATTTGACACTTAGGGCTAGAAGGTATAACAGTTGCTACTCAAAAGGGGTAGTTTACCTAGTATTTTGTCAAGCATGCTGGAGCTACTATATAGGGAAAACTAAACGCCATCTCAGATCTAGAATTTATGAACATATTAGGGACATAAACAAGCACAATGAGAATAACACCCTATATAGGCATGCTTTGACTTGTAATATGGCTGACTATAAATTCTGGATTATAGTGGAGGTCACTCACCCAGATAGGGGTGGTGACTGTAAAACCCTTTTAGAGTATAGGGAAATGATTTGGCAGTTAAGGCTCGATGCATGTTGTGGTAAGGGCTTTAATAACCACATTTCTATTACTCCAGCACTAAAATTGTTAGCTGCAGATCCAAAGATTAAAAATAAAGTGACAACAAGATGATTGTATGACAATGTACCCCCTTCTTTTTAAATAGTATTTTTAGACCTTTGGTATTTTATATTTCTATTTTATATTTTATATAATATATTAATTATACACTTATGTATTACACTATATTTTATAAATAGAATAATTATATATTTATTCCATTTATTATGTATTATATATTTACGCATCTCTATATATTTATTTATTTATTCATTCCTTCAAGCACTCTGAATTGGATTGAATCTTTGTATAATAAAATATATTTATATACACATATATTTACATTTTATAATACACCTTTTTAGTGTATACAGTGTATATTATGTATCTCAAGTATGTCTTGGGTTAGTTTTTATTTACTATTTTCTATTTATTATTATATATTTTTCCATGTACTGTTGTTTGGCATAATGTCCTTTGTTGGTGTACATGTCAGCCCTCTTTTCAAATGCCAGCCCTTTAATGTTTAATTGGTTTAATTAGTTTTATTTAGTTTAATTAGTTTAATTAAGGAACACACTGTTAACCAATGATTTTTGAGCACTATGTATTTAATGAGGACCACCTGAAAATGGTGGTAGATTCTGAAGAAGTATCAAAAGTGCCAAAGTATTGCAAGCAGACAATCCAAAAGGAAAAACCACTTTAATGACAAAACACAGCAGAGCTTTTGGACATAATCCTTCTTCAATACTACAAGCTTATAAAATTTCTTTCAACTTATATACAGGCCCAAGATAGTCATGTGGTTAGCAGCCCAAAATCACATGACCATAAGTATCACTGAATAAAACAAGGTTAAAACAATACAAATAGTAATGATTCTGAAGAAGTCTCTGGAGGGAGACCAAAGCTCTCAATCTTTGTTTTTGCAACAGTTTTTACTTTGGTGTATGTTTTTTAGTGTAATTAAACACTTTTTTACCTTTTATCGGATTCCTGGGATTTATTTAGGACTATCCTGGTCCCCGAGCACTGAGACAGCCTTTATTGTACCGGAACTGCGCATTGTGTGGTGGTTTGTGGACATTTCACCTTTTGGTTACCAGTTATTGGCTGGAGAGCTTATCAGCTTATTTTGTTTTTAGTGCATTTATAAATTCTGTACAATTGAGTCGATCTTGGTTTATTTATATAAAGTGAAGTACTTTTATTGAATAATCACACATTTATAAGCTGTTTAAAGTACACTGCTGTATCTGTATCTTTAAGTTTGTTTGTGGTCGCATTTAATATATTTTAAGTTTATGGTAGGATTTCACTCTGAACACTCCTTTACAGTGCTTTCACATTAAGAGGACTGGGAATATTCATATAGTGGCAGTAGGTGTTTACCTGATCTATCTGAGCTGAGAAACACACCGAAGGGATGTATGTACTTCTCTTATACACTGTGAATGCACTTCAGCTGTTTCAAAAATGTACTTTCTACTACTACTTTAAGAAGCGAATTGCACTATAGTAGTAATCCACTACTGAAACATCAAAAATAAGTATTTTTCCACTTCTGTTATATACTGTGACTGTACTTTAGCAGTTTCTTAAGCTTTTTTATTACCCCTGTTCTTGCCCTGGCTGCTGAGTATCCCTGATCCCAAAGGAATGTTTGTCATCTCCCTTCCTCCTATCCTGCACTAAAGAACCTGCCTGTTTTTTAAGGACCCCTTTAATCATTTTCCAGCCATTCTAAAGCCTGGCCAAAGTTTCTGCTGCCCAGTGATTTGTTTGCTGACCTGATCCTAATGGACTGGAAACTCCCTTCCTCTTGTCCTGCACTAAAGAACCCGCCTGGTCATTAAGGACCCCTTTAATCATTTTCCAGCCACTCTAAAGCCTGGCCAAAGTTTCTGCTGCCCAGTGATTTGTTTTCTGACCTGATCCTAATGGACTGGAAACTCCCTTCCTCCTGTCCTGCACTAAAGAACCTGCCTGGTCTTTAAAGACCCCTTTAATAATTTTCCAGCCATTCTAAAGCCTGGCCAAAGTTTCTGCTGCCCAGTTATTTGTTTTCTGACTTGATCCTAATGGACTGGACACTCCCTTCCTCCTATTCAGCACTAAAGAACCTGCCTGGTCTTTAAGGACCCCTTTAATCATTTTCCAGCCATTCTAAAGCCTGGCCAAAGTTTCTGCTGCCCAGTGATTTGTTTCTGACCTGATCCTAATAGACTGGAATTTCCCTTCCTCCTATCCTGCACTAAAGAACCTGCCTGGTCTTTAAGGACCCCTTTAATCATTTTCCAGCCATTCTAAAGCCTGGCCAAAGTTTCTGCTGCCCAGTGATTTGTTTTCTGACCTGATCCTAATGGACTGGAAAGTATGTCAGACACTAGTCATAGTTCTCTACATGTATATGCTTAATTTTACACTGTACTGTGTATAGGTGGTTGACTGTTTCTGTGCAATTTCTATCCTGTTTCACACAGAGATAGTATTTAAGCCACTGAGTCAGGTTACCAGCAGCCATACCCCCTCACTATCTGTGTTCCTACTGCCCTTTTCCCATACCCCTATATACCCATTACCTGTCGCTCCCCTACACAGTTACCTTTATTGTAGTTACCTTGTTGTATTCTACTTTCTGCCCACTAGGTGGTGCTCCTAGGTAACCTCAGGCTATTACTTCTCCCCCCACTCTTTCCTAACCTCTTCTCTGGATCTTGTCTCTGACTGCTCCCCTTGACTAACTGCTAAACCTCCTGCTTTTGTGTTACTGCTCTTATCCCTTTCCCTTTACACCCATAGCTCTATTATATCTCTTCTATCTCCTCTCACTCCTCTACCCATTTCTACCTCCAAGCTGCCCAACCAAACTCTACTTGCTACTGACCACCTTCACTGCACCTGGAACCTGCTTCATATCTGATTGTCTCTGCAACCTCTTCCTCCAGTGGCTGTAACCCGCTCCATTCGCCCTGCGGGCTCACTCCACTCCCTTACCCTACCCCCAATTCCCACCCACCCCCAGTGGTCCTAAACGTATACTTCACTAACCACTCCCCTCTTATTCTCATCCTATCACAAACCTCATCATCATTAGGCCACTCCCCTATATCTTTCTTTCCTAATTAGTACTAATTACCTCTCTTTTGAACTACTCCCTCACATTTTCTAATCACTCTCTGCACTACTTCCCAATTCTACCTCCTCTATAAACTCTACTTATTTCTTATTTGCATAATTTACACCCTGCTCTATCTCCTGAAACACACTCTCCTATTTTTTATTTAACCTACTCACACAAACTACTCACAACTCATAACTACTTATTACAATGGCCCCAACACACAAAACTATTTTCACAAACATACTACTCTTAACTACCACGATAGCCTCTCTTACTATACCTTACTCACTCACCTTCTTTGAAAATCTTTCTCTAACTGAACAAAGCCATAACTTCCATCAAACTTTTACATCTTCTTTCCTCTACTTCCTTAACCATAGTAATATAACCTGTACCTCTAATTATATACTACCAAAATATCACAGGGCAACCCATGTTACTTACTTCACTTTCAAAAAGAATTTTAATAATTTCTACAAAATCCATACATTTCTACTATATCCCCAGCAACACCCCCTCCTAGATTGTGACATTCATCCAAACCCTGGCCCCAATGCTGACTATACATATAACCTTAACAATTTAACATTGCCTGTGATTTCTGCATTAACTAAACCACCTAACTCCCTCCTGATAGCTCACCTTAACATTTGGAGTATCAACAATAAAATTTCCCACCTGCATGCACTCCTTGAGGTGCACTCATTTGATATTCTATGTCTTACAGAAACTTGGCTAAAACCAACCACTCTAGACCAGGAAATTAGCCCTCCTGGCTATAACATCCTCAAATGTGACTGTAAAACCAAAAAAGGTGGAGGTATAGCCATTCTCTATAAATCTAATCTCCAAATTTTTCCTTTTAATGTGCTACCATCATTAGATACCAAATCTGAAATCCTGACTATCAAACTCCAAATCAATAACTCCAGATCTATCTATCTAATTTGTATGTATCCCCCCCCCGGTAACAATACCGATACTCTTGAAAACTTACTTAGTTACCTCTCTACCCAATTACTACAGGAGACCATTGTACTGGGTGACTTTAACATTGACTGGTCCATCTGTAGTTCCCCTAAACCTACTAATCACATAAATCTCTTTGGATTCTCACAATTAATAACCACTTCTACTAGAATCCACAAACCTAGCAGTAAGGAAACTACTCTTGACTGGATCCTTATTAACAGCCACCCTGAAATCTATACTCCAGGAACCCTTCCCAATAATATCAGTGATCATATGCTTACCTACATTACTAGGCAAACAGTACATATCCCAAAAAACCTTAATCGCAAAAACTCCCACTCAAAAAAATTCTTTAATTAAGACAGCTTCCTAAATGAACTGCAAGCTTGTGACTGGTCACCACTGACCCATCTTGAACTTGATGAGGCTGTGACCTACTTTAACAATACCTTTCTTCAAATCCCAGATTACCGTGCACCTTATCACTCTATTAGAATAAGAACCACATCTGCCTCATGGCTCACAAAACAAACTAGGCAAAAGATGCTCCTCAGAAATAAAACCTGGGCTAAATGGAGAGCCACTAAATGTCCATCAGATTACCTCCACTTTAAACAGTTAAGAAATGCTACCAAGAATGATATTCTTAGAGACAAAAAAGACTTCTACCTTCATCTCCAACAAACTAGCCAACAAACTCCACAAAAATTTTGGCCAGGGATAAACAAACTTCTTCAGCCAGGTCACTCTATTAGTCTGGCCCCAGCAGGTTTTAATCATAATAACTCCAACCAGATCCCTGATGCCTTTAATAACTACTTTACAGAAGCCATTCAAACACTAGCCAACTCTTTACCACCTTTTACTGCTTCCCCACTAAACACCTCAATGACTTCATCTCCTACCTTTCAAATACAACCTGTGCCTACATCTTTCATCTGTAAGCTACTTCAAAAACTGAAACCTTGCACCCCTTCTGCTGACCGTCTCTCATCTGAATACCTACAAATTGCCGCAAAAGCCATAGGCTATCCCATCTCTCTCCTTATTAACAGAACTATCTCAGAAGGCAAAATCCCTACCATATGGAAAGTATCCCACATCATCCCTTTACATAAAGGTGGATCTTCTATTGAGCTTTCTAACAATCGACCTATTGCCTTACTCTCCCCATTAGCTAAGATAATGGAAAAATGTATACACAAACAATTACCTAACCACATACTACAATATAACCTACTAGCAAACTGCCAACATGGCTTCAGACCATTCCATAGCACAACAACTGCCCTACTATCCTTCACTGACTCTATAAATAAAAATCATAACAATAACTCATTTTCCTCTGCACTTTTTATTGACCTGTCAAAAGCCTTTGATATGATTAACCATAACCTACTTTTAGATAAACTAAAGGCCCATTCTCACGATCCACAAGCATTAAAATGGTTTGGGTCGTATCTGGAAAATAGACAGCAAGCAGTACTTTGGGATAACAATCTGACTACATTACTTCCAGTAAATATTGGGGTACCCCAAGGCTCTATCTTAGGTTCCCTTCTTTTTTCCTTATTTATTAATGATCTGCACATGAACATACCTCAAGCCACCTGCATTCAATATACAGATGACTCCACCTTAATCTGTACAGCTAAGAATATAGCCTCTCTCCAGTCCCTCACCCAAACTGTTTTTCATAATGTTGAAAACTGGTTTATGCAACACTACCTCCTTCTAAACTCCCAAAAAAAAAACAAAACTACTGCTATTTTCTCCAACTCTTAAATCACCTAATGCATTCTTCTCTATAACCTCTAACAATGCCACCAACAAAACCACAGACACTACAACCCACCTACTAGGTGTAACAATTGATAATTGTCTCAACTATGATGACCACATCAACTCCACCATAAAATCAGTCAACAAAAAACTTGGTACCCTCTATAGAATTAAACCCTTCCTTACCCCTTCTGCCAGGAAAACTATTGCCCAGACCCACCTCATTTCTACCCTTTTCTATGCCTCTGCTATATATACTAACCTATCTAAAAACAACCTCTCCAAACTTTCCACCTGTTATAATAGCATAGCTAGATTCATCACATGCTCCCCCTTTAAAACTCACCACTACCTCAACCTCAAAAAACTTGAATGGCTAGAACTGCAGAACCATATACTCTGTCAACAATTACTTATCACTCAAAAGATCCTATACCATCCCAACAACACCCCTATCCTCACTAATATGATTATACCATACAAAAATCTGACTACACTACGCTCTGCTAATAAGCTCCTAGTTTCCTCAATTAAATTCAGCAACAAAGCTGGTGACTCACTCTTCTCAAACACAGCAGGTAAAATCTGGAATCAGCTTCCTTCTGAATTATCAGCCTTTGCTTCTACTTCTCTATTTAAAAAACATCTTAAAGAGTATCTTAAAACTCATTGGCTTTGTCCATGTGCTAACCCAGACTGATATATTTTTCCCCTTCCTGCTCTTACCCCTATCCCTACTTCTCTAACCGTTGCCTCCAAATCTAGTTACTACTCTTTTCTTCATAGTAAGAGAATAAAACATGAGGGCTTTTCTCTCTTATTTGGTATTGCTCATACCTACTATTGTGTTTAGTATAATTTTTTAGTATAATTTTTAGTATAACTTTTATTGTTTAAAATTTTATTATTATATTTTTTTCTTTTGACCAATGCTACCTCTGCATTATGATTTTACATGTTTTTTATATATTGTTATCTTTGTCACTGTTCATGCTTGGAGCTTTTCTCTCCGGGCCTCTACTGAAAATGGATATATATCCAGTTAGACTAGCCCAGTCAACAAAAGTAAAATAAATAAATAAAATTTGCTGGGTTTTTTTGGAATTTATAGCAAAAAAACTGTACTATCTACTGCTGTTTTAAGTAGTTAATTGCACTGCATTGTATCTGTTAGTTGTAGGGCTGTTATAGGGAGTTTGTGAGGTCTTGTTACATCTAGTCTCCAAATCAGCTCTTCTACATTATTTTTTTGCACTCTTGTGGCAGATGTGTGCTGATCTAACCTGTATGAGTTGGGGACTGCTGGTGAAAGGCTTATTATTTGCTTTCCTGATTGGTAGTTAGCTAAGTTACCTTGAAACTTGTTTCCCTATGCTCATGTTTAAGACTTGCTTTTGCGAGATGCTGCTCTTTCTTCAGCAACAGTTAGCAGTGCCCTGTATAGATGCAAAAGCCTAAAAGTTCCGTTTTACACTAAACAGCTGTCAGTGAACCCCATCTAAGCTTTTCTGCTGCTCTAGGAGCAATTCAGTTGTGCACTGAGTAGTGTTGCCTTATTGATCGAACTTAGTCTACACAAATTATAGGTCTCTCTTTTAGTGTCTGCGCAACCAGTGCAATCCTGTCAAATTAACCCATTCCCTTCCCTAATAAAGCATACAGTTAAAGCCTGCTATCATGGATGGGCAGTTTCCCATCACCTCTCTGGCCAGCCAGATAGACATGCGCATCCTGAGGCAATGTAGCAATTGTCTCATTTATACTGACAACCACTTACTCCTGAAACAAACACTTTATGTGAGAGGTCTAGTTACACTATGAAATTGGAGGCAAGACTCTCACATAAGGATAAATTAAATGCCAAACAGGATATCAGCACACACACACACACACACACACACACACACACACACACACACACACACACACACACACACACACACACACAAACACGCACTTCTAACACTAAATAAGGACATGACACATAAACCCACATATGTGGAGGTATTCACAAGTAACTTACCAAAAGATCAGAGGCCTCCCAAATGGAAACCACTTACACACATTATGCAAAAGACAACCACAGCATATAACACACATACTTGTCTCTTTAACAAATAAGCCCATAAGGAGTAACACCACAAAACCTAATGTATTGGTCATATGTGACTCCATTGTGAGACACACAGATGTTCTCCTCATCAAGTTGGATAAGGACTAGGTTATGGTTAGCTGCCTGTCAGGTGCCAGGATCTGTCAAGTCGCTCAAGCACTCGAGTCACTCAGCCACAAGTTTTTTTATGTATTTTATATGTATTTTTAAGATATGTATTTATTTATTGTCTGTGTGTTTAGAGCCTATACCTTTAAGTTGATTGTCAATCAACACCTTTGAAATTAGGATTGCTATATAAGTTGGGTCAGTCACTGTTCATTTGTATTTGCCTATTCTGATGAAGTTTTTTATTCCAAAAAATGAAAGCGCTCAATAAAATACTGTTTTGTGGATCCTGGCTTGCTTCTTCCAACTTTGGTTTATTTAGTTTGCTGTTTTTCTACACGTTCTAAGAAACTGCACTCCCTGGACGCACTCTTCACTTTGGAAGATGATGACGTTTGCAGTCACCAAGACATGGCTCAAAGATGTAGAGAGCATCCTGGCCAGGCAGGGCTACAATGCCTTCCATACATTCAGACCAGAAACTGACATGAAAAAAACAAAGGAGGAAGTATATCTATCTTCATTAAAGATACGTGCACCTTGAGACTGCTCAAACAGTATGACTCTCTTGAGCTACTCCATGTCCAGTTAACTATAGGCAAAGCCCCTTACCACATCATAGCTAGCTATAGGTCCCCACCATGAAACAGGAAAAGTATACCACATACCCGGACATATTGGAGTCACTTGCTGTACAGCCCAACATCTCACTCATGGGTGGTTTTAATTATACTACCAGAAAATGGGAAACATACACAACCACAAACATACTGGCTTAGAGGTTCTTGGACTTTGGCAGTTCAAATGCTCTGGAATGGCTAATCAGCACATTCACAAGAGGCTAAAATGTCCTAGACATAATACTGGCTAACATGGGAGAGCATTGCACCATCACCTCCCCTTGTGATGTCCTCCCCATTAAGATCAGACCATAAATCAGTCTCACTTGATGCAATTATAAGACCAGCTACCCTGTCAAGCTCAAAAATTCTTAAGAACCTTTCAGAGACAAACTACCTCCTACTAAGTGATGGTATAAAAAGTTTCAAAGCCCCCTCGAATGCAGATAACATGGACTCCTATGCAGAAGCATACACCAATGCCCTGTATAACCACTTAAGCAGTTGCATTGGCTGTACCAAACTAGCTTAAAAACAGGTCTTGCTGAAAGAAAAATAGCCCCTCTGTTGAACCCCTAGTATAAGCAGGCTACACAAGAAGAGAAAGAAACTAATATCCAAGCGCAAGAGGGACTGGCTCATCAGAGGAAGAAATCCCTCTCTAGCTTAAACAAACAAATCAGAGATCTTGTCAAGTCTTCCAAAGCTAATTACAAAGCAAAAATAGCTTCAATAGCTATGGCTAATCACAAGTCATTCTTTAACTACATCTGAAACTAAAATGGAATAGCCAGCTATGCATTGAACTTAGGGTTTCCACCTGGTTGTGGATTGTACCACCCATACTCAACCTGATAATAGGTATCCTGCTAGCTGGCAGTTTTAGAGCAAACTTCACAACCCCCCCTATCACCTCCAGTCATCCTCCAAAGTATACTTGCCACAGTTCCTCAGCCTATTATCTCAAGAGTACAGGTCATCTCAGTGCTCTCCAAGGCCAGAAACATGGCATCAGTGGGAGCAGACAACATCCTAGGTTGTCTTTTAAACAACTTAAAACATGACCTAGCAGAACAACTTAGCTCCCTGTTTAACCACAGCCTGTGAACTGGCTATATCTGTGTGGAATGGAGGACAGCAACAGTAATCCCTCTGCACAAAAGGGGACCATTAACTGGCCCCAGAAATTATAGGCACATAAGTTCAACTAGCTTCATCTACAATGCCATGGAAATAATCATTATGGACCTTATTAACAAGGGCATAGATAATCTCCAAACTCTAGACCCATAACAGTTAGGATTCATTAAAGGGAGATCATGCCTGTTAAACATGGTTGTCTTCTTCGAGAAAGTCACCAAGGCCATAGACAAGGGAAAGATAGTGCATACTGCCCATCTTGACCTAGCCAAGGCATTTGACACAATATCCTTCTGAGGTATTATATAGAAATTCTTTGATTGGGAATTAACCCCTACAGTACAAAATGGATAGCCAACTGGCTCACCAACAGGACACATACTGACAAAGTGGGTGACTTCACCTTTAGAAAAAAACAGTCACCAGTGGCGTACCACAGGATTCTATGCTGGACCCTTTACTGTGCGAAATTTATTTCTCAGAAGTCCAGGCAAACTTGGATGGCTTGTAGTTGACTAACTTCACTGATGACTGCAAATTGAAAGCAATCATTCAGCCCCCAATGATGTTAATATACTGCAGACAGGCTTAACGCAGACAAATGATTTTTTGCCAAAGACACGGATTAAAACTAAATGCAAAAAATACATTATTATTCCCTTTCATAAAGCTGACATTCCTGAACTACATTATAGCCAGCACCCACCTAAGTGTAGATTCAGTGGTACATGATCTGGGTACCGCCATCCATCTAGAGTAGTAAGGACATTCTTCTTTATGGCACATCTTATAAGTAAAGGCATCACATATAGATCTAAGGATGTTATAATTCCATTATTCTCTGCCCTTATCAGACCAGTAACTGAGTACAATGCTCCCTTTTGCATGTACCTAACCAGACACCAGCAACATTTGGAAAGACCACAGAAGTTTCTCACCAATAAATTACAGGGTATACAAAACAAGTCTTACACAGAAAGACTGAAAGCCCTGTCATTGTATTTTGTCTCCAACCGGTTGCCAATGGGTAACCTGTGCGTAGCTTACTATGCAGTCTCTGACCAGGCCCTGATGGAAATGTTACACATTCATTATTCAAACAGCACAAGGGTAACTCACTCCAAGGATCCTAACCTAGCTTGTGACATGAACAGGTCATGCTGGAGAGATAGATACATCTCCCAGATACTGACACATCTCTAAAACAAGTGTCCAATTCACATGAAACAGAGCCCCTTCCTGACCCTTTTTAAATGCAACCTAGATCAATGGATGGCTGAATATAAATTCACTCCTGGGGTGGCACCCATGTCCCTCCTGGACATAAGAAGTCAAGAAGTCTTTGTGCATATATATATATATATATATATATATATATATATATATATATATATATATATATATATATATATATATATATATACCATATTTCTTTGTAAATAAGACCTAACCAGACAATAAGGCCTAGCATGGTTTTCCAGGGTGGTCATGATATAAGGCCCTACCCCAAAAATAAGCCCCATTTAAGATCATCAACAAAACACGATGGGCGTGTTGAATTATAAAATAATATTGATACCCGTTGACTAAAGCTATCATACTCTTCTCATTCGGACACCCAACTTCTTCTCTTTGCAGAAAGTCATAAGATTCTTTCCCTGGGAGTCCTCCATGATTTTTACTGTAACCCTAATCATCACTCAGACTTAATAGTTGAGATAATTGGCCCATAAACACTGGCAGGTGTACTTTGATCGGTCAAAGTACACACAATGTGTGTAAAGCACACGCACTTGATAATGAACAGCTGTGGTTGAGTCTTCTCTTCTTAACCTGCACCATTTTGTGTTGCCACTCTGGTCTCATAAGTCTTCAATTAACCACCCCCCCAGACAAGATGAGTGCAAAAAGAAAGAGCTATTCCATAGACTACAAGAATGGAATCATGGAGGACTCCTGGGGAAAGAATCTGACTGCTTTCTGCAAAGAGAAGTTAGATCTCTGAATGGTCCGAAAATGGCATGCAGCATATGATAACCTCAGTCAACAGGCAGATGAGGAAAATGATAAGGAGTACAAGTGTGGATCAGGTCGGCAACCATTATTGCCTGAGCTGGAAGACATCATCTGTGAGTGGATTGCTAACAGGAGAGCAAAGGATTTGGTTATGCGCAGGGCTGATATTCAAGCATTTGCCTTGCAATGGCACCACAGTTAGAAATATCCCCAGAAGAATTCAAAGCATCACAACATTGGCTGGATGGCTTCCTACAGCGATATGAACTGTCTGTAAGAAGATCAACAACACTGTTCAAGCTGGAAGATACTGAAGTTACTAAACATGCACTTGTGTTCAAGACCTTTGAAGATGGCATCGACTTTTCTAAATACCAACTCTCCAACATGATTGCTATGGATGAAACTGTAGTGTTTATGGGCCAAGGATCTCAAACAACAATTAATCAGAGGGATGCCTTGTCAATCTACATTCCCTCAACTGGTTACGAGAGAGCACGTGTTACCTGTATTTTGTCATTTCATCTAGATGGAAAGAAAACCCCACCTCTAATCATTAGTAAGGGGCAAGAAAGATAAGATTGAAAGTGTTTCAGACATTTACATTCTTGAAACCGAAAAAGCCTGGTACACACAAGCAGTTACAAGGAAGTGGGTCGATGTAATGCTGCCACTTGTTTTGTGAGGTGGCGAAAGAGGCCTGCTAGTCTGGGATTCAGCCAGCACTCACTGCACTAAAGAAATGAAGAAATTCCTTGCACAGAGAAGAATAGATCAAATAATGATTCCCCCAGGAATGACTACCTACCTCCAGACTCTTGATATTGCAATAAACAAGCCACTCAAGGAGCATTTGTGCAAGGAACTCAATGACTACATTGAAAATAGAATGGAGAGAAATCAGCATGGAAACTTTGTGAAGCCTAGCCTGCAAAAGGTCGTGACTTGGGTGAAAAATTCATGAGATAAAATCACTGACAGCTGTGTTGCCAATGCACTATGAGAAGGCTACATGGACAAGTAGTGCTCACTTAAGGAGAGCTCTATTGCTAGGCATGACAGATTGGGGCCAATGGTTCTACAGGAAATGGAGTCGCAAGAAATTCAGGCCAAATTTTGGGGGCTGGAGACTTATGACTATGTTCCAGAAGAATATGACATGACTGTATTTGAATAACTGTTAAAGCCAAGGTGCAGATATTCTGAAGGTGTAATGTTTGTTGCACTGTTTTGTAGAATTCTCACACAACTGTTAACGCATTACGTAGAACTGTTGTCCAATAACAGAAAAGTACAAAATAAATGTCAATGTGTGCATGAATAAATGTCGACTTTTGTACATGAATAAATGTCGATTTGCGTTCATTAATAAATGTCGATTTTTGTACATGAATAAATGAATGAAGGTAAATTGTTGTACGGTGCGGGTAAATAAGGCATCCCCTGATAATAAGACCTAATGCGTATTTCGGCGGGGGAAAGAGTATAAGACCCCATCTTATTTTCGGGGAAATATGGTATGTATATATATATATATATATATATATATATATATATATATATATATATTTATATATATTTAGATATAAATATATATAAATGGGTCTCCTTTGATTCACTGAAAACTCATTTCACTGAATTTCAATTCACCCTCAAAAAATCGCTGAAAGCTCAAATCACTGAGAACGCATTTTACTGAATCACATTTCACTGAATGTAAGTACTTCTAGACAAATAAAATGTATATGCCCTTTTCCGCACTGTAGTATGATCCTGGAATTAATATATGTAGTTAGTGAGGTGAGGGGGGCACAGCCTCCCACATTGGGGAGTGTGGGGGTCATAGTGCTGAGAGCTGAGAGCATTAGTGCTGCAGTATATATGGATACTGTGTTAGCATTCTAATGGCAAATGCTTGTATATTCAAGGACAAAGGGACTGCAAACAAGAATGCATTGTGGGAAATGTTAATAAGTAAGTATTATAATAACAGTGCCTGCTTGCTACTGTGTGCATTTTGTTAACGGGTTTACCAGTTTGAGATTGAGTTAATATACATACATACACAGACACACACACACACACACACACACACACACACACACACACACACACACACACACACACACACACACACACACACACACACACAGACACACACACACACACACACACACACACACACACACACACACACATACGCACACACACACACACACACACACACACACACACACACACACACACACACACACACACATGTATATATATATATATATATATATATATATATATATATATACATATATACATATATATATATATATATATATATCTATACACTGAGCAGAGTGGATAAGAGTTGTTCACCGCAGCTGTTAGCTGAGATATATAAGTATCCTGTTTTTTTTCGATTATTTATACAGATTATTGTTTTTAACAATTAATATATAGCACTTTTATTGTTTGCTTTTTAGTCTTCGAGTGTATTTTATTGCTATTAACTAATCTGCACAAGTAACTGATTTGTCTGCAGTCAAAAGTATTCTGTATCTTTACAAATCTTTTATCTGTTTGTGCTTTCTCTAGTGCTACTGTCTGTAGGATATTGTCCTCATCCTCCCTCCCAGTTGATGTCTTGCTCTTATACTTGGTGGCTTTGCAGTTGCCCACCCCTACTGTAAATCTGATCTGTGACACTCCTCCCAGTCTAGTGTCATTAGTTCATTGCCTTAATATTGCTACAGCTACAACTCAAGTGCTCTAGGTTGCACTGCATCTGAAGTGTTTGTATGTTTTAGCTGCCTTTCTGTATATATAGACTTCTCTGTTTCTTTAACTAAATAAGCTCTGCAAAGTTGTTTTATTGCATTCCTGCCTGTATTTCTGAGTTTTTTGCACTTTTAAAGTTGTTTTTGCTTAGTTTAACTGGTAGGCTACACACTGAAGTGTGCTGGCTGAATTAAAGCATTTACTGTGTTAATGTACCTACTTTGTAAAAAAAAAAAAAAAAAAAAAAAAAAAATCCTTGTTTCCCGCCTTTACTGAACTAGAATAGTCCAGTCTCCAGGTATTGCTGATCTCTGGGCTGTGTCATAGTTCCTGTGTTGCCCATATCTTTATTTGGATAGCAGGAAGCTTCTTTGTTCACCAGTGAGAGTGGGGAGATCTGAGCAGCCTATCTGTCCCTTGAGGAGTTGTTCCAGCCCAGTGACCTGTAACTTATAAGCCGTTTTGGGCCATTTCCTGTCTCTTTCTAACCCCTTGCTTTAAAGCCAGCTTTAGCGTGCTTTTGTGCTTGTAATTTAAAGTTTGTCCTGTTTGTTGCATTTACCTGTTGAGGCTACACACTCAAGTGTGCTAGCCTGTGTTACATATTTATTGCATTTTTCTGCTGTTTGTTGCAAAAAACAAAAAAAAAACAAAAAAATTATCCTTGTTTCCTATCTTTCCTGACCTAGAGTAGTCCAAATACAGGCTTTGCTGTATTCTGGACTTTTGGAAAGTTCCTGTGTTTCCTTTCTTGGATAAAGGGAGGCTTCTTTGTTCACCAGTGGCAGTGAGGAGCTTAGGGCAACCTATCTATCCCTGGAAGAGTGTTCCCAGTACAAGTATCTAGTAGCCTATTGGCCATTTTGGGCCAATTTCTAGCTCTTTCAAGTCCCCCTGTATAAAACCCGCTTTGGCGCGGTTTGTGTGCTTGTTACTACTCAGCCAAGCTCCTTGTGGTCCTGCAGAGTGGTGCCAGCAGCAGAGAGGCTAAAAGAGCGACTGCTAACCTGATAAGCATTTTTTTCCTGCTACTACCTGGGTGACTGTCCGATCTAGCTAAACTGCAAGTATTTCTGCTTCTTGAACTGTTTTAAACTGTTTAAAGTTGTTTTTGCACCTGCACTTTTAAAGTTTGCCCTGTTTGTTGCATTTACCTGTTGAGGCTACACACTCAAGTGCACTAGCCTGTGTTACATATTTATTGCACTTTCCTGCTGTTTGTTGCAAAAAAGAAAAAAAATAAACAAAAAAATGATCCTTGTTTCCCATCTTTCCTGACCTAGAGTAGTCCAAATACAGGCTTTGCTGTATTCTGGACTTTTGGAAAGTTCCTGTGTTGCCCATTTCCTTTCTTGGATAAAGGGAGGCTTCTTTGTTCACCAGTGGCAGTGGGGAGCTTGGAGCAGCCTATCTATCCCTGGAGGAGTGTTCCCAGCACAAGAATCTGGTAGTTCCTGTGTTGCCCATTTCCTTTCTTGGATAAAGGGAGGCTTCTTTGTTCACCAGTGGCAGTGGGGAGATTGGAGCAGCCTATCTATCCCTGGAGGAGTGTTCCCAGCACAAGAATCTGGTAGTCTATTGGCCGTTTTGGGCCAATTTCTAGCTCTTTCAAGTCCCCCTGTATAAAACCCGCTTTAGTGCAGCTTTGTGCGATTTTCTGCATAGCATAGCATCGGGCAGCGCCGCTTAATTGGGTTTAAACTATTCTCAGCTCCACAAAGTCTGCTCTTCACTTTTTCCCTTAGAACTGATCTAGTTCTCATAATAAACACCCTATTCCCACTCTAAAGCCTGGCACTTGCTCACTAAATGCAATTATATAAGTCAGAACTAAAAAATTAAAAGCACTACACCCTCACAAACTCACCTTGAGTACTTTGTTCCCCATTGGCCCTTTTTTTCAATTATAAAGGAATTCCCAATACGATTCTAGCATGTCCAAAGGTCAGTTGTCAATCTCCTCTCCGGTTCAGCTGGTGAATCTGGGAATCTTGAACGAATGTTACAACTGCCTCATGTACACAGACAACCCTATCCTCCTCCCAACAAATTCCAACACATGTGAGAGATGCAACCATATATCCAAACTGGAGTCTAAGCTCTCTCAAATCAGTACTGCCGTAACCAGCCAGGAGGAGAAGGAAACCACACTCACTACAATTCCAGTCTCACATAGACCTACCACGACAGCAAACCAAACACATAAACACACAAAAACATACTCAGAGGCTCTAAATAAAAATCTGCCTAAGCAGCAGAGACCTCCAAAGCAGACACCCAAGCAACCTCTACCCCAAAACAAAACACATGCAACACATAGCTCACAAAGCCAGTGTGCCGAACAGTCACAGCCCTTAAGGCTAAACAACACACCTGATACACTTGTAATAGGTGACTCTATCATCAGGCACACTGACGTTCCACTCACCAGGCTGAACAAGGAGAAGGTCACAGTGAGCTGCCTGTCGGGCGCTAGGATCCGCCACATAACACAAACACTCAGGTCACTCCAAGGCAAATACAAATATGACTCAGTCATTGTCCATGCTGGTGTGAATGACCTGAGATGTACCTCCCTGGACTGCATGAAAAGAGACATAGAGGAGCTCTCTGAGCATGTAGCCCAGGCCGGTATGACCCTGACCTTGAGTAGCATCTTACCCTCACCAAGAATGATGCCACAATATGAAGACAAGATGATCAATTTCAACAATTGGCTTAAGTATTGGTGCCATTCAAAGGGGATCCAATGCCTGTCTGCCTGGGATGACATGCCCGACAAGCCACGATGCTTTGCTAGGGACGGCTTGCACCTGTGACCCCTAGACTTTCGGATATTGGCAAAAGCTCTTGCCACCCCCATAGTGCCTTTTTTAGGCAAGGCTCAAAAGACAAATCCACCTCCATAGATATCACAAGGGATAAGAAACTAAGAGTAATGCTACTCAACGCCAGAAGTCTAAACCTCAAGATGCACGCACGCAAAACTCTCCTTAGCATGGAGAACATTGATATCTGTGCAGTAACAGAAACCTGGTTCAAGGCTCCCGAGAGCACCCCAGCACTACCAGGTTATACCTCATACCATGTTTTTCACCCCCAAAACTTGCACCGAACCACAAAAGGAGGGGGAGTATCAATATTCTTCAAAGATACCCACACCTCCAGGTTGGTGGCACAGCACGAAGCATCAGAGACTATCCATGTGCAACTAACAGTGGGTAAAACTGCCTTCCAGTTTATAGCCTGCTAGAGACCACCCTCCCAAACCCAGGAACCCCACTCAGCCTTCCTGAGAACACTGGAAAATATGAAGGTCTCTCCAAACACCATTATATTGGGCAACTTCAACTACCCTAACATAGACTGGGAGCATTACTGTAGCTCCAACACCCTAGCCCAAAGGTTCCTAGAATTTATAAACTCAAATGCTATGGAACAACTTGTTGCCACTCCCACAAGAGGAGAAAACATACTGGACCTGATCATCATCAACATGGGGACTCTATGCTCCAGACCAGAGGTGTATCCCTCACTGGTAAGATCAGACCATAAACTAATCTCACTAGATATTCACATCCCGACCCCAGCCCCTGCCCAGAAAACCACAGTGAAAAACTTCTCTAAAGCAAATTTCACACTCCTCAAAACTGAGGTGGAATCCTTCAAAGCCCCCGGGCCTGTGGAAAATACGGTCCAGACCACAGAATCCTTTATAAACGCATTCTATGCACTCCTTCAGGAATGCATGTTTCATGCAATCCCAAATAAAACCAAGACCCAATCCTCCAAAGTTAGGCATCTTGTCTGGTGGACCCCAGCCACAAACAAACTATACAATAGAAGGAGGAAGCTACTACATGATAGAGCAAAATCCCAAAAAGAGAAGGCATCTCTGATCAATATTA
This sequence comes from Protopterus annectens, assembly GCF_019279795.1. Classification (NCBI taxonomy): domain Eukaryota; kingdom Metazoa; phylum Chordata; order Ceratodontiformes; family Protopteridae; genus Protopterus; species Protopterus annectens. Next base: position 142,968,177 of record NC_056733.1, on the reverse strand, counting down.
GCAAAAATCTACGGGCACTCATAAAATCGTCTAAGGACAGCTTCGAGAGAAAAATTGCACAGGACACTAAGGATAATCACAAGGCTTTCTTTAGTTATGTTAGGAACGTGGGTGGGAATTCCCAGATATGCTCAGAATTAGTCCAAAATGAAAAAAAAATACACCGAACCCACAGACATTGCCAACATTCTAGCTGACAGGTTCAGTGCACACTTCTCCCCCCCTTCCCCACCAAAAGGGCAAATATCTATCCCAGCAGAGTGCTGCTCCCCTGACATCTCATATGCTCAGGTAAGAGCCGCCCTCTCCAAAGCAAAAAACACAGCATCAATGGGACCAGACGGTGTCCCAGGCTGCGTCCTACATGAACTCCAAGAAGTAAACCCAAACATAAAACTACTGTTCAATTTCAGCCTTACTACAGGATATGTACCCAAAGAGTGGCGTACAGCAACAGTGGTCCCTCTCCACAAAGGCGGTGCCTCAATGGATCCTGGAAACTATCGCCCCATAAGCTTGACTAGCTTGGTCTGCAAAGCTATGGAAAGGATCATCATGGACCTCATAAATAAAGATATTGGGGACCTACAGACACTGGATCCTACCCAGTTCGGCTTTGTTAAGGGCAGATCCTGCCTCTTAAACCTGATCGATTTCTTTGAAACAGTCACCAAGGTCATTGACGAGGGGAAGGTGGTCCACACAGCCTACCTGGACCTTGCAAAAGCCTTCGATACAATGCCCCACTCGGGCATTATAGATAAGCTCACCAGCTTAAATATAAACCCCTATGTCACTAGATGGGTTGCAAACTGACTCAAGGACAGAACCCACATGGTTAGAATCGCTGGAGCCATGTCAGACTCCAAACCAGTTACAAGTGGCATCCCACAAGGTTCAGTCCTGGGACCTCTCTTGTTCGGTATATATTTCTTGGAGGTACAGGCAAACACAGAAGGACTGTGGCTGACCAAGTGCACAGATGACTGCAAACTGGGCACCATAATTGACTCTCCAGCCGACACAAGCATCCTACAAAAGGGCCTCATAGAAACAGACAACTGGTGCCAGAGCCATGGCCTCAAGCTAAATGCCAAAAGTATATAGTCATCCCCTTTGGCAAAAACAAAGTGCCCACAAATTACCACATAGGTGGTAATCCATTAAGTACAGAAGAAGTAATTAGGGACCTGGGGACCCAAGCTGATAGCAATCTCTCATTTGACAACCATGTGGCCAAAGTGGTTAGAAAAACATTTTATATAGTCCACCTAATCATGAAGGGATTCACATCTAGATCAGGGGAGGTCATCGTAACTCTTTACTCATCCTTCATCAGGCCCATAATTGAGTACAATGCCCCTTTTGGGATGTACCTTACCAGACACCTGCAGCAACTGGAAAGACCCCAAAAGTACCTCACCAAGAGGATCAAAGGGCTCAAACAGATGTCATATGCTGCCCGGTTAAAGAAACTCCAGCTCTACTCAGTGGCATACCACCTGCTCAGAGGCGATCTGTGCCTGACGTATAAAGCCATGTCCAACCCGGAATTAATGGACATGCTGCACCTCAGAAAATCCAAATCCCATCGAGCTACATGCTCGAGAGACTTGAACCTCAGCACTGAAATAAATAGGACATGCTGGAGGGACAGATTCATAACCCAGAGGCTCCCTTCAATCTGGAATAAAATCCCAGTCCAGGTTAGGCAGAGTCCCTCATTGACTCTCTTCAAGAGGAATCTTGATGAGTGGATGGGAGATAGTAGGTTCACCCCGGGTATCACTTCTGTGTCACTATTAGATAGAGGCACAGTATACTAACCTCAAAAAAGGGCATAGCAAAATTCATTTAAAATGGGTATCCAAAGCCAAACACACTCTGGCTAGGCTTATAAATGCCCTAGGGCAGATAGCCTAGTATGAACCTATGAATCTATGAGCCTATGAACCTATATATATATATATATATATATATATATATATATATATATATATATATATATATATATATATACATATATATATATCTGTGTGCAGGTTCACTTCAAAAATCTTGAAAGCTCAAAATCCTGAATCTCAAAATACTGAACTCAAAATCTTGAAAGCTCAAAATATTGAAAACTTATAATACCGAATCTCATAATATAGAAAAATATACAGAACACCAACACTGATTATATGGCAGCAGAAATACATACAGAAACATATTACCTTTCTACAATTATAAGCAGGGGGGCAAGCCCCTTGCACCCCCCACACCCCCTGCTACTTAAATATATCAACTCCGAGATCGCACTTCACTACACTAAGATGAGTTATGTTGTAGTATAGTACATTAAAAAGGAACATGACTAAGGTTACAACAGGCAGTCATGAAGCATGTAATGGTAAGTTTGCCATTGTCATCTGTGAAGTGCGATCTTGGAGTATATATTATGCAAGCAGGGTGTGGGGTAGGCACTGCCCCCTGCTTATAATAGTTTATTTTGTTTTTACTTCTTCTTTTTTTTTTTATCACTAGTCAAAGTTTTGTAACTTCGAACAGAATAGTTCAAACATTCCGTGTTCGAAGTTATAAAACTTCGACTATGTGTTATAGACCCTATTGTGAGAACTAGTGATGAAAAAGAAGCATTAAAACTGGTAACAGAAGCATAATATGACAAAGGGTGTGCTGTTTATGGAGCTGCCAAAAGTCAAAGTCAAAGAAAACTTTATTGTCATTCAGAACTACACCACAGTGTTGCTGAACGAAATTGCGATACTTGTTCCCAGTGCAAAAACATACATAGAGAATAATAATAATAAAATAACATAATAAAAACAAAAGTAAAACTAGAATAAAATAATAACATAATGACCAGACACAGTTTACATATAAATATAATTGAGTAACAGCATGTGCGTGACATTACTATAACATAAGAAGCAGCAAATGGAATGGTCAGCATGAATATTGCACAGTGTGATTTATATTGCACTTCCTAGAGTCCCACAGTAAGGTAAGGTGTGAGCCAACATTAAATATGCACATCAGTTAGTTATTGCACATGAAAAAACATAATACTAATAGTGCAACAAAGCCTGGTTATGTAAGTATCTGTACAGTCAGATAAATAGCATAACTATGTGGAAGGAAGGGAAGAATGCAGTGACAGTCTCCTGGCTCATTTTTCACAAGAGTTCAGTAGTCTGATGGAGAGAGGAAAGAAACTGTTGTTAAGTCTAGATGTCCTACAGTGCATACTTCTGTATCTCCTACCCAAGGAGAGGTAAGAATACATACCGTTTGCAGGGTGCAAAGGATCATTGGATATCTTCCTGGCTCTACTGATGAAGTGTGATTCATGTAGGTCTTCCAGAGGTGCAAGAGAGGAACAAATGACTTTCTCTGCTGCCCTTATAATTCATTTAAGAGCCTTGTGATCAGAGGTGTTGCAGCCCCCATACCAGACAGTGATGTTATTGGTAAGGATGCTTTTGATGGTACTCCTGTAAAAAGTTTCAAAGGTGGTCTTCAACAGTTTTGCCTTCCTCTGTTTCCTTAGGAAGTGCAATTGTTGCTGAGCATGTTTGACCATGTAAGATATATGGACTGACCAGGACAGGTCCTCAGTGACATGCACTCTGAGAAACTTTGTACTTTTGACCCTTTCCACTATCATCCCTTTCATCTCTAGAGGTCGGTGTGGTTCTTGAGACCTTCTGAAATCCACAGTCAGCTCCTTAGTCTTGTTGACATTCATCTCTAATTTATTGTTGTCACACCAACCCAACAGATGTCGATCTCGTTCCTGTAGGCTATCTCCTGTCTGTCTTGGACCAGACCTATGACTGTGGTGTCATCCACAAATTTGATGATTTTATTGGACTCATGTCTGGCCATGCAGTCATGTGTCAGCAAGGTGATTAGAAGAGGACTTAAGATGCACTCCTGTGGTACTCCTGTATTCAGGCTTATGCTTTTGGAACTATTGTTGCCTAAACAAACCCTTTGAGGTCTTTCTGCGAAGAAGCTTAGAATCCAGTTACATAAGTGGGAGTTGATGCCCAACTCTAATAGTTTCATTATCAGATTCTGAGAGATGACAATGCTGAAGGCAGAACTGAAGTCTATGAATAGTAGTCTTACGTAGCAGTTCTTGCTTTCCAATTGGGTTAAAGTTTCATGGACTGCTAGGGAGATGGCATCCGCAATACTATGGTTCATCCTGTATACAAACTGCAATGTGTCCAGAGTCACTGGTATGCTTGAGGTTATGTGATCTTTAACCAGCCTCTCAAAACATTTAATCACTGTCGAGGTTAAAGCCACTGGTCGGTAGTCATTTAGAGTTGTTGGTTGTGGTTTCTTGGATAAGGGAATGATGGTCATCTTCTTGAAGCATTTGGTACACAGGCTAGTTGTAGAGAAGTATTGAAGTTGTCCATGAGTACTGGTGCCAGATCTTTCACACATTCCCTTAGTACCCTAACTATGATGTTATCTGGGCCAGCTGCTTTCCTTTGGTTGACCCGTTTCAAGGTTCTGATGACATCAGTTGTGTTCAGGCTTAGCACTGCTTCATCCTTGTCAACAGGTAGTTTATTTGCCACTCTTTTATTATCTGCATCAAACCTGCAGAAGAAGATGTTCAGTTGGTTCAAAAAGTCAGTGCTTTCATCACATGAGGCTGACGCAGGTTTGTAGACAGTGATGGTTTGTATGCCCTTCCATAGTCATCTGGTATCCCTCTGGTCACTTAAGTTGCTCTGGATCTTCCTGCCATAGGTTCTCTTCACATCCTTAATATATTTGTTCAGTTTGACTCTGGCAACCTTTAGAGCATCCATGTCCTTAGAACATCCATGTCATTTGATTTGAATGCTGCATTCCTAGTTTTTACAAGTTGTACACTTCACTGGTTAGCTATGGATGTTGGTTTTCCCATATGGTGATGCATTTGGTGGTTGTTACATCATCCACACATTTTGAGATGTAGTCCGTGACTGACTCTGTGTATATTTTCAGGTCAATGTAGTTGTCTATCATAGCTGCCTCTTTGAAATTCACATTATTGTAGCATTATGACTAAAGCATATAATTAGTTTTATAAGTCAAGTGGAAGTCACGTTTTATCCTTGTAGAATGCCCTGTATTTATTTTAGAGATATATTTATTTTCATGTAGTCTGATAAGGCAGCTTGGAATTCATTTCCCTTAAGTATGAATCCAAAACTTCATGTGCTAGTGCCTTTGCTTCACCATATTATTTATTTTATTGATATTTCTGTGTTTTGTTTTTTATACTTAATGTTAATCTTATATATTTAAATTAACACTTGTATTAGATTTTATCTTTTAGATCTTTCCAGTCATTCCTTACAGGAAAAACCAACAACACCATGAACAAAGCTGCAAAATTTCATTTCATCTCTAAGCAATGAGAATATAAAATCATTCAATTATTACATGCCTTGCCTATTGCCTTTTAATGATAATTTACTCTGTCTCTTGCCTTCCAGCTGTTATATTACTGTTGTCAGTTATCAGTATGAGACATCACTCTGCACTGGCAAATGCTTTTTTACAGTCACAGTTTATCTCAGAAACCAGATGTAATTACAAAATTAGGTATGCTACCCAAAGTATATTTTCAAATATTAACCATTTTATATAAATTCATTAAAATATTTTGCAACTTCATCATATGAGTGTTTCTAGTTTATGGTATTGATAGAATTATATGCATATGAAAATATTTAAACAATTATTTTCATACTGATATTCCAAATATTCTTGTTCTAGAAATATTGCACAACCTGATGTGTTACTAATGGCTTTTCTACAGCTGCATTTCTTTGGAGCATTTTGTCTTACAAATAAGGAAAAAGGTATATACTCTTTCTGAGATGCAGTTTCAGTGTATTATGAAGCTCTTCTTTCAGAAGTGTATGGATTAATCCTCTGTGTACTATAAGCTGGCCAATCTTGCTTTTAGCTTTCTTTTAGAATGGCATTTTTCAGCACTATAAGAAATGAAATGCTCAGTTTGTAAAAACTTATGATGCTATTAAATATAAAGCTAAAGCTTAGTGACATGAGATCTGACAGCCACTAAAACAAAGTTTATTCTAAATTGTATCCCTTAAGTATTGTTGAGAAACAGAAAACAGGAGTCCATAAAACATAATGAGAAAATATGTGAGTTACCTTATATTATGCTGACTTTCATAAGCAATTGCTGCATACTGTACACCTGCATTTTGATAAATATGTACAAAAGTCTGCATTGATCTCCAGGTCTGTGCATGATTCACATACCAGTACTAAAGCAGAATATATTACAATCCTATTATAAATGTGCTTGAAATAAATTTCCAGAAAAGTAGGTCTTAAGATTCTATAGTGCCGACCTGGCATGTTAAAAGGGTAGTAACTCCGTATGGATTATTAATATCTACACCTATTGAAATGACTTAGATTTGACTTACAGTTCGAATCAAAAATGTTTTCGAAAGTGTGTGTTCTGCAGGATCACAGCAGTATAGGTTGTCTGCTTATGCGTACTGATCCAGATGTTAGATATAACATAATCTCGTATGCCATCCAAGAATATTATTCTTTGAAGACAGCGGTATAATAAAAATCAATAAATCATATAGCAAACATTGTTTTCATGTGTTATCACAGTCTAAGTAACCGTTATAAATTCTTCAAAGAGAACAAATATCACTGTCACACTGACGGGCTGATTCTTCGCTACTGTTTTTTTTTTTTTTTCAGATGGACACATTTCTATTATTTACTGCATTTTATAATTTTATGAATTCTGTCATACTTGAAAGAATGATGCATTATTAAAATGACTGAAGTGGCAGTGAAGTTAAAGGTCTAGTAAGTTTCTATGCAAGATACTCTCAAAAATTAATCAGTATACAAATATGAGGATCATCTGCTTTCAGAAAGGAATCAAAACTAATTTATGCTATATTTTTGTATGCCTATATCTCCTAAGAAAATGGAGCAGTGAGCTAATTACTTAACTTTCAGATTCAGATTTAATTCTCCAGGATAAATATCTGTAGTGAATTACAGTGATCAATCAATAATTGTTTTAGCATTTGATAAAAATTAAAAGATGCAAATATAATATTAACCATTTCTATACAACTCAGAACTTCTCAGAATCATATCTATATGCCACTTATTTACTATAGCATTATAATTTATTTTCCTAATTTTTTTTAATAGATGCATTTTTAATTGGACTACACAAGCTTTGCACCTCCGAGTAATCCTAGCTCATTTACTTCTTTCATGTTGTACCTCCTCTGTATCATACTCATCTTTGATGACATCACAGTCATCAGCAAATGACTAATTGCTATGCTGCAGATATGTAATTTCAAGCAAGAAAAAATAATTTTAACAAAATTTACATGCATGCTATTATTGTACAGTATACTAACAAGTATTAAAGAATTACTGGAACAAGCAATACATTTCTCTTGGTAGTATAACCTAGACATTATGGTCCTGTTTTGCTTTATACAATGATGCACTGGAAATCGCTTGATCAGTCACATTACAGTAAAAACTGTTTTTGTTGGAGATTACTGTGTGCATTTTGGGGAATTTCTTTTTTTTCAATTTTGTATAACTGTGGAGTTCGTATATATAACTGGTCGATGTGGGGGGTTCACCCCCCCCCCCCACATGTGGACTCCTGTAAAAAAAAAAAAGTTATCAGTCCATGTTATTGGAATCAATACTACTGATGCTTTCTAATCTGCTGTGATCATACAAGCACTTTCCGAGTGATAATGTTTCACATGGTAGACGCCCTAGACAGGACCCAAATGCTTGAAATTGGTTGAACTTCCTTGTACAATTTATGTTACAATTGCACTGAATGGTTGGGAAACACAAGATAGAATGATTTCTGCCTTTTAGAACCTGTTCTACAAAAGAAACAAAAATATTTTTGATGAAAACGGTTGTTTCTAGGAAAAGATCTTCAGCGGTATGAAATAACACATCATTCCAAGTGTGACTTTTTTGGAATCTCAAGTTTGTAATCAGAATGGTATGGAAAGCCAGCACAGCACAACCTTTGAACTTATGATAATATACTCAAACTGCCAATAAGGAATGGGTAGGCATAGTGTTTGCTCTCAGATGCAATAATTGCACAGAGAGTTGACATCATTAAGGTTTATACTATGCAGTGTGCATGGGGAGTGAATAGATTCCCATTTGCTGATATATAGGAGTGAATTCTTGGAATAAGTACATTTATTTATTTATAATAGGTAGATAATCCAGTAGGTAATCTGTTTTGGCAGACCCTTTTCAGTCATGACCTTGGCACAAGGCAGCAAAGAAGCAAAGTGAAATCAGTGACAGAAAAGTTATTAAACATTATTTAGCTAGCATGTACACAATCAAGTGGTAAAGCATGGACAAATAGCACAGTATCCATTTGTTGTTCTTAGCATGCATAAATTAGTTTCTGATTATACACAGTTTACTAAACATGCACATGTGCAAATGAGTTTCTGAGCATATGCATACAGCACACTATACATTTGGGTGATGTTAGCATATACAATTTTTTTTGAGAAGTGGAGTCTCAACATGACACTATGTACCCAGATGGTGTACTGGTGAGCGACATACTCAAAGTGAATGACCAAAAGGTTAATTGAGTGACTGCTGATACAAGAATACAATTTGTAAAGACATGATGACTTCAGCAGACATAGCTCAATGCTGTATACATGGACAGCATTATCATTTGAAAGAAGAGGAGAGAGTTTCTGTACTTGTGGGAGGCAAAGAAGGAGGAATGTGGCATGGAAAATTTTTATTTTCCTTTATTTATTTTAATGACTCAAGACATGTCAGTTGTTAGTTTCTCAGTCATACCAGAGAACGTGGGCTTATCACATCTTGTGGCAGATAGAAAATATATTATGTAAATTTCAATGGAAGGTATACACATATTTTTGTAATTCCACTGAGGTTTTGGGTTGAATGCGACAACAACAGCAACAACAATAAAATTCTTCTAACCATGGTCCACAAAACATTTATAGCATGTTTTAGTATGAATTACATAATTCCATCAGTATAAATAATGTTGTGGGTCTAAGGTGTTTGGAATTATTGTATAGCAAGAAAAGTGCCTTCATTAACTTAATGAGTTCATAGGAAAACATAGCAAAATATGGTCTGCCAAAGCAAAATATATATTCCACACTCAAGAATTCTTAGCACCCTTGAACCAAAAAAATATTCTAACAGCCCAGCAGTCAACATTGAGCTCTTCATCATCCCAAATCTTACTGCCTATTTCTTTACCTGACTTCTCTACTGCAAAGAGTTAGAGAAGAGGCCCTCTATCTTCAAAAAATAATGAATCAGCATAATTTATCATGCTATAAATTACTGTGCCTTTCTTTATTGTATTTGCATTATTTATAAATATGTATTTGAAAACAGGCTTAATGACAACATATACTTCCCATGAAATATGTGCCATACATGTTCTTGTTTTATTTTCTATGTGTTTTGTCCACATTCCTAACAGTCAAGCCTCTCTAAAATGGGACAAGAGCCATTTTTCTTTTACATGGGAATTTCACATGGGATCATGGCAAGAACTGTCTGCAGGGGGCCATCATTCAGACTGTCATGAGGGTGCTTTATGTACTCACCAGCATCGTGGCAATGGGAAGAATTTGTAATAGTCTATTCTCAACTCTGGGTTGAAAGACTGTGATCTGCAACATCATGGAGGCCCACAATGCCTTCTCCGTGTGAATTCATGGTTGTGTAGACCTGAACTTAAGGCTACCATCAGGAGCTTCTGTACACCTGCACTGGCTACCATTGGGAGCTTCTGTACAGCTGCACTGAAATCTACCATTGGGAGCTTCTGTACACCTCCACTGAAGGCTATTATCAGGAGCTTCTGCACACCTGCACTGAATCCTATCATCAGGAGTTTCTGTACACCTGCACTGAAGGCTACTATCAGGAGCTTCTGCACAGCTGCACTGAATGCTACCATAAAGAGCTTCTGTACACCTGCACTGATAGCTACCATCAGGAGGTTGCTTGGTAAGCTTAACACCAGCTCTGAGACTACACATTTTCATCACTGCACCTCCTCTGAGATATTTTATTTATTGATTGATTGAATATTTGATTGACTTCTTTATTAATTGATTGATTGACTTATTTATTTATTTAGTTATTATTTCAAGTTTGTTAACTGGTTAAGTGGACTGTTTATCAGAATCTATTTGGACACAGCCTGGATCAACTGGCACATTAAAACATCATATCACTATGCATACAAGACAGTTATACAATGATACATAGAAGATAAACTTCTCTACTGCCCCTATTTTGGAAGAACACTCCTATTTTCTGCCCTGATTTACCCCTGTGCATATATACCTATCTCTGGAAGCATGTTCCTATCATCAGACTTGATTTACCCCCCACCCTCACAAAATGGTCTGAATCCCTCTAATCATCATGATACTTTTACAAAGAAAATCACACTACATGACCAACATCTTACTGGCACCAACAATTTAATGAATCAGAACACAAATGTAAAATCTCTTTTTCAGGAGCAAAAATTACCTTCTCTGGTAGAATTCTGTAATACATTCCAGTAAATTCCATAGATCTTTCCCAATATCTTTGATAATATGAATATATATATATATATATATATATATATATATATATATATATATATATATATATATATATATATATTCATGTTTCTGAGTAGTATGGATTCAAATGTAATGCCAATTTCTGGCTTTAATGCATCCATTTTTCAAGGACCTTTATATTTTAAATGTCTACAGTCTGTGAGGTATGGTATTATAACAGTACACAGTGGGAAGGTAACATGGACTGCAGGTATTGTAACATTGAGGGATAACAATTTAGTAGGCCTTTTTCAGTATTAGAATTGTACTACTATTATATATATATGTGTGTGAGATTAGACATAAGCATGAAGTAATGACTAACCATTCTCTTGAAAGCTTAAGCATTTGTAATCCTCCAACATTGTTCTTTTAATTTTGTTTTATTGCTTCACCTGTGTACTGCTTCCTTACTTCTGCTAGGTGTTCATTTTAGATTACAGGAGCCAGTTTTGAAAATACCTTTTCTCCTTTTACTGTCTTAAAATGTGGTCTAATGAGGGTTAGGGCCTCTTCCCAACTGTATTTCAGAATGTAGTTTGGTTGTTTAATTTGTACCTTGGATTTGGATTTTAAAAGAGGGCTGTGTCCCATATTTAATCATTTTAAATTGAAGCTGCAAGTAGAAATGATTTTGTTAACCAGTAGCCAATTAAAGCATGCAGTACCTGGCAGTGATGAGCATGTGGTTCTGTGAGTAGTGCCAGTCTACAGATTTTATTTATGGTCGTTTTCTACTCTGTGAATATTTGTGCTTGAATGAAGCATTAGTGGGACCCATATTCACTTTTTAGTATAAATGCATTTTTGCTATAGCATTGAGAGTTATGCTGGTGTGCTGTGGCATCTGCCCTACCTTTCCCCACCAGGATGGGCACTCCTTTTCTACTCTTTTTAGTGCTGTCATGTAGCTGTGCTGCTAGATAATTTCAGGTACTTGGACCATAGCCAGAGCTTTATCCTTCTAACCACTGGAACTAGCAATGCTCCACTTTTTCCAGAGCAACTATTTCACACATGGCAACTCATGCTACTATCAGGTTTCTTTACTGCACATATATTGCATATTTTCAAATGTTATTTTATTAACATGCAATTTTATTATTTTTCTCATATTAGAAATAATGGTGCCTAAACATAGCACTGAGGGGAATAATATAACGGAAACAGAGTTATAATATATATATATATATATATATATATATATATATATATATATATATATATATATATGGTTCCCATTGGTTTGGTCAAATGCCATTTCTTCAACAAAAGCAGGGGACATGATTTCATGTCGATGATATGGAAAGTCGAGTGGTGGAAATGTCGATGGTGGGAAATATCAAAACAGGTAAGTGGAGTTGGAGGGGTTAGAGCATTTGTGCGTGTGTATGACAGTTAGAGTTAGGGCTGGGTTTGAGGGCAGGATAAGTGCTGTATATTTGTGAGCAAGTTTGTGTATTTTAATGTTAGGGTCAAGGTTAGGTTAGGGGATAGATATAGCATTATTTGTGTGTTTGTGAATGTTTGTGAATGTTTGGGTGTCCGAATGCATCTTGTCTAGTGGCAGTGTTACGGGAAACTTTTTAAGAAGATAAGGTGTAGCGTTAGTTGGAGGGGCAGCATTAAGGTTAGGGTTAGCACCCATTACTAAGGTAGTGCAGGGGAGGAGTTTGTGTGTTGAGTATATATGTGTGTTTGAGCCAGCTTTGTGTAGTGTAGCCTTGTGTAGTGATAGTGTTATAGATTTCTTTTAAGGTGAAGTATGGACTTAAGGGCAGGGACAGGGTTGGAGTTAGGGTTAGCATTCATTACTTAGCTGGTGCAGGGGGAACAAGAATAACGTGCTGACCCTAAGCTTGCCACTTTCTTTAGCCCTGCATCTTACCTTAGGAAAAAAAAACTCTTTCTGTAACACTACCATTTTTCAGACGAGTTTATATATACATATATATATATATATATATATATATATATATATGTATATATATATATATATATATATATATATATATATATATATATATATATATATATATATATATATATATATATATATATATATATATATATATATATATATATATATATGTATATATATATATATATATATATATATATATATATGTGTGTGTGTGTGTGTGTGTGTGTGTGAATATATGGGTCCCCTTCAGATGATTGAAACTTTAAAACTTTGAATTCCATATGGCCAAGACCATAAGACTGAAGTTTTTAAAACTTTAAATAGGTTCATAGGTTCATAGGTTCATACTAGGCTATCTGCCCTAGGGCATTTATAAGCCTAGCTAGAGTGTGTTTGGCTTTCGCCACCCATTTTAAATGAATTATGCTATGCCCTTTTTCGAGGTTAGTATACTGTGCCTCTGTCTAACAGTGAAACAGAAGTGATACCCGGGGTAAACCTACTATCTCCCATCCACTCATCAAGATTCCTCTTGAAGAGAGTCAATGAGGGACTCTGCCTAACCTGGACTGGGATTTTATTCCAGAGTGAAGGGAGCCTCTGGGTTATGAATCTGTCCCTCCAGCATGTCCTATTTATTTCAGTGCTGAGGTTCAAGTCTCTCGAGCGCGTAGCTCGATGGGATTTGGATTTTCTGAGGTGCAGCATGTCCATTAATTCCGGGTTGGACTTGGCTTTATACGTCAGGCACAGATCGCCTCTGAGCAGGAGGTATGCCACTGAGTAGAGCTGGAGTTTCTTTAACCGGGCAGCATATG